>NW_006921613.1:19208871-19222519 GCF_000298275.1 Orycteropus afer afer | reverse complement strand
GGGCTGGTGCGGGATCGGGCAGTGTTTCGTTCTGCTGTGCATGGGGTCGCTATGAGTCGGAAACGACTCGACGGCACTTAACAACAACAACAACAACATTATATTGATTTTTATATAATGCTTTCTTTTTGAATTAAAAGATTGTTTTCTGCCTTTAAGCAGCCTATTAAATTACGTAAGAGCAGAAACCATGCTAGAGTCCACATAGAGAGAGAGGTAGAACAATAGATAATTTTTATATACAATCTTTTCTTAATAATTGCATGTTAAACTGTACAGCTAGGCCATTATTCATGCCTTCTGTCCCCCATAGTTGGACACTGAGGTTGTTTCTAATGGAGAGTCAAAACTGTGGTCTCGAGGATGGAGTGGCAGAATTCTGTGCTGTCATTTGGAATTGGAGTCATGAGCTTTAGATGGTAGAGTAGATGGGGTTGAAAGTTAAGCAGACTGACAAAGTTCTAAAGGGGGCCTCTGAAACTCTTCTCAGATAGTAAGCTCTGTGGCTGTCAACTATGCTGGGCAGGGCTGAATGTCCACATGTGGCCCTGCCTCCAAGCTCAGCTTGGAGCTGTGGGGTGGTGCACATTCGAGTTTCTGTGTCTATCCACAGTCCAGATCACAGTCACCGGAAACATCACCCCTAACATTAGCACCAAACGATGCAACCAGCACTTTGGGCTCCTGCAGCCAAGTATCAGTCAACCAAGAGCATTAAAGAAAGCAAGCCAAGCAAGGCGGAGGAGCAGGGATCCTACACAAAAATCTGAGCACTTCTGTGGTAAACAAGTTTGGATTCCCCTGGGTGCACAAACACCTACCCCATTTCCTCATGAATGAGCCTCAGCTCTGAGCACACACAGAGCCCCAGTGTCTGGCCAAGTGGACAAATGAGGGCGGTCCGCCCAAACTTTCCATCGGCCTGCAGGGGATGTGGATTCCATGGCAAATCTCTGGAAAACCAGCAGTGGGAAATGGCCACATATTTGCAGAGGTGGACAAGCAGCAGCAGCAGCAGCCATTCTGCCCCTGAGGGCACAGAGGTAATAGACCCTGCACTCTTATCCCTGAGGTCCCCATGAACACAGGCCGGATCAGGGAGTATGGGGTATAAGTTAAACCACTGCCACCTCTGCTGTCTTGGTTTCTTAGTGCTGCTATATCGGAAATACCGCAAGTGGGTGGCTTGGGTACACAGAAATGTATTTCCTCATAATATAAAACTAAAAACTCACTGCCGTCGAGTCAGATCTGACTCATAGAGACCCGTCCTTGGGTCCTCACAATACAGGAGGCAAGATGTCTGGATTGAGGGCACCTGCCCTAGATGAGGGCGTCCTCTGTTGGCTCTGGGAGAAGGTCCTTGTCTCTTTTAGCTCATTTCTTAGTTCCCTGGCGATCTCCATGTGGCATATATCTTTCCCTATTTTTGCTTGCTTCTCTCTGTATCTAAGCAGCAATTTTTATATCTCAAAAATCATTAGGTTTAAGACATGCCCTACATTGATACGGCCTCTTTAATGTAACAAAGAAAACCCTGTTCCCGAATAGGACCCCAGCACACTGTCTATCCTATGACAGAGTCGCTATTGGCTAATCATTTGCTGTTGAGTCAATTCTGATTCATAGTGACCTCACTCTACTCAGCCCAGAGTAGAACTGTGCTCCACAGGCTTTTTAATGCCTGATTTTTTCAAAAGTAGACCACCAGACCTTTCTTCCGAGGTACCTCCGAGTGGATTTGAACTCCCCACTTCTCAGTTAGCAGCTGAGTGCATTAAACCTTTGCACCAACGAGGGACTCCCACCATTTGCTAAACCAAAAATAAATAACCCAAATTTGCTGCCATTGAGTCGATTCCGACACATAGCGACTCTGTCATAGGATAGAGCAGAACTGCTACCTGCCCCCCCGCCCCCCCCCAAAGTTTCCAAGGCTGTAAGTCTTTGTGGAAGTAGACTGCCACATCTTTCTCCCAGGGAGCAGCGGATGGGTTTGAACTGCAGACCTTTTAGTTAGCAGTAGAGCACTTTAACCACTGTGCCACTAGGGTGCCTCTCCACAGGTATACAGGTTAGGATTCTAACACATATTCTGGGGGGACATAATTCAATTCTATAATACCAACTTGTGACTAGGGTAGGCCCAGAAAAGAAGTCTCTTTACTGAGATGAATACATACTAGAGAATTTAAAGGAGCTCTGGTAGCATAGTGGCTAAGACACTTGCCTGCTAACCAGATGGCTGGCGGTTCAAACACACCAGCCACTCCTCGGAAGGAAGGTTGGGCAATCCTACTTCCGTAGTGATACTGCCTCAGAAACCCAAGGAGGGGTCGCTATGAGTTGGGGCCGACTCGACGGCACATAACAACAACAACAACAACAACTCACCAACAATCTTATCCATCAGAGTCACTAAGACAGGTCTCCTGGAATTGCTCCCTCCCAAGAGGCAAAGGTCCCTCGCCCACTCACTCCCAATATTCCCCAGAAGCGGTTTTCAAGCAACCAGAGGATTCGGAGGAGATGGGGCTGGCTTTGCTGCCCTCTGCTGTTGAAGAAGTGCTGCCAACTCATCAGCTGTTGGGTCCAAATTCTCCTCCGAGTAGGAGGAATGCTGAGTCAGTTGCAAGGGTGGTATTTCCAGTGCTCTCTCGATTGGGTGGTCTACTATTGTAGAGATACCACCCCGGAAACTCAAGGAGAGGTTGCTATGAGTCGGATCCAACTCAATGACAGTGAGTTTGGTTCAGTTTTGGTTCCTCATTCTGCAGTACTGACACATCCCTGTGGTAATCAGATTTCCTCCCCAAAGGTACAGGTCATACCCAAGAAGCTTCATGACCTGGACCCGATCATAGGCCTCTCCCAGCACTGGGCAAAAGCTTTCCAAATACACATTCAGCTGTTGCTACTGCCTCCTCTCCTGGCCTTACCCAAGAGTCACTACTGACCAGCTTGGTCCAGGAGAGAACAGGGAGAACAGAGACTTTAAGCTGGCATTTGTGAGCTCCTGGAGACTGCAATGCATGCAAAAATCACAATACACTCATCTCTTAGCTCATGTTCACAGAGCTAAGAGGTACAGAGGTAATAGACCCTGCAATCTTAGGATACAAGAAGGGCCTGAACCTTCAGGCTCTTAGCTCATGTTCCCTGCCATTTTCCCAGACACAGTCCACATGAGGTTGTAAAGGATGTTAGACCTTCACAGCAGACACTAGCTCACACCCACGACCCACCCAGTTTCCTGGGCAACAGTAACCAGCACAACGTATTAGATGGCACTGAGCCAGACAATGAGCTATGGCTGGTTCTGCCTAGGGTACCCCGGGTGGGCTCCAGGTCTGCCTCATTTCCTGAGGATTCTCTGAAGGAACTGGCAGTGTGACCAGGACTAGGCTGGTGTCTCACAGTAAACTGTGACTGAAAGAGATCTCTTAACTCCCAGGTGAAGACAATCACTACTCTAGAGCCTGCTATGATATGAGCATATATAACTTGTTATTTCATTCCACACATGTTTATTGAGAACCTGCTACTACATGCTAGATGCTGGGGATCTGGCATAAACAGGACAGACCTCATGGGTTTCAGCCTTAGGAGAGAGTGAGACACACAGCAGCACCTGAAGTTAATGAATTACACTGCTGCACAATAGCGTTTACATTGTAACAAGAAGCATGTGTCCCAACAATGGGATTTGCTGCCAAAAGTTTCATTGCCAGTGATAGCCATATAGGCAAAGACTATAGCAAAGTGTAAGCTCCTCAAGGGCAGGGATTCTTATTTTTGGCAATTTTGTTTATTGATTTATTCTAGGGATCTAAGTGCCTGGCCATAGTATGCTTAACTAATAGTTCTTGAATAAATGAATAAATGAAGACAAATGAATGGGGCACTGTCAAGTGGGACTTCTCACTCCCAATCCTAGAGCACTCAGGTGTTCATTGGAGGTGTTAAGGCACCTGGTGTGGGGCCTGACCCCCAAGGGTTCTCAACAAAGGTTTAGGCCCTTCTTGTATCCTCCAACTAAATGGGCCTTGTCTGAGTTGAGAGGGCACCATGGTTTCCTTCTTTGGCCTGAGTGTCCTCTGACATGGCCAGGGCCAGGTTAACTGTTTCATGAACTGCTCTGGTCCCAGAGGCTGCTCCCTATGTTACTAGAGTTCAACTAGAGATGGGCAGAGAGGCCCTGACAAGGAGGTTGGCAGTGGCCCCCTGATGGGCTCAGGGGGTACCTCTGGGTCTCAGAAGCAACACCTTGTATCTCTTGATTATGTTAATGAGCCAGAGAGCCATTAAGCCAGAGCACAGGCTGTGTATGTCTTTGTAACTTTCATTCATGTCAAGAATCGTTCACAAATATTTAAGTCAGTATTTCCCTCCACAAATACACCTCCTACTCACTTATTGACTATCTTGTTATCCAGTATTTCACATTTATGACAATAGTGAAAAATCTACTATCTGATGATTTTGTGCATTAATGATGTACATCTGGCAATAATGGATGCCAAGGTGCAAGGCAAGAGTACCACTGGCTGTGGTGATTAAGGTTATGTGTCATCTTGGCCGGGCCAACATTCTCAGTGGTTTGGCAGTTATGTAATGATGTAGGCATCCTCCGTTTTGTGATCTGATGTGATCACCTTCCATTTTCCCATAACACTGATTTTTGCATAATGACCTGGTCTTTGGAACCTAAACAAGTTGCTAAGTGAGGAGTAGATATAATCATGCCCTATGTTCCTTAAGTATGTCAGAAAACTTCCTGTCCTAAAGTTTGGTCATGGGGTGCTGAGCCTAACCCAAAGGTGTGTAGGGGAAAACCACTGCAGGAGACTATTGCAAGAAGCCATGGTTAACCTCAAATTAGCCATCCTTGTGACCAGAAATATACCAATTCATTCTGTGAGTGTGTTGTTGTTGTTGTTATGTGCCGTCGAGTCGGCCCTGACTCATAGCGACCCCTCCTTGGGTTTCCTAGGCAGTATCACTATGGGAGTAGATTGCCCCATCTTCCTTCCGAGGGATACCTATTTCATTTCTGGAATGGAAAAGATGCTTCTGTATTTTTAAGACAGCCAAATCATTTCTGACCAGATCACATATACCAGATGCATCTACCCTCAACCCAGCTGTAAAGAGCTGTCATTCAAATGTTAAGAGTAAGCCACTCGTATGTTGATGTGTAAACTTCATAGTAAATAAAGTTTTAATATAAAGTTTACATTAAAAATAAACAGCTCAGGATCAAAGTGTCCCCTCCTGCTGCCCAGTGACTCTTCCCTCCCTGTCTGGTCTTTCTTCCTCCTTGTATCCTCCTCCTCTTTCACCCTTCCCTTCTTTGAGCTCTCCCCTAACCCACTTCCTCATGCTCCTCTCCTAGGAACAAAAGGAGCACAAAGTCCCAGTCCCCCAGGCACATTATGACTGTAGTGCTGTCTCTCTCTCAGGCTCAGGAGAGGCAGTGATGGGTGGTCTCCAGGATAAAGCCACCATGCAGTACATTTTGTTTGGCCTACTTGGTATTTTTTGGAAAATGAGAGCCAAAATTGGAAAACTAGATAATTTTTATAGACAAACCCATTTCTAGATTCTCTGGAACAATCCAGGCTCATGTTCCATAGAGCAGTGATGCTCTGGGCTGGATGGGGTTCCCCACTGAGGTGGGGCACACATCCTCTAACCTGCCCAGGTCAGCCCCTTATGGGGCCCAACAAATTCCCACTGCATTTGCAGAGCTCTTTTCCTCCTTGTGGAGTCTGATTTCTCAGAACCCACATCTCTATCAAATGTGGGAAAACCAGTTCTTTAGAACTGTTGGGAGGGAAGGTTACCTAGACAGAAGGTTATCTGGTCAGAAAGGGTGGCAGAATTTCTTATCCACCTGTCTTGCTTCCCTCCTTCATGTTCTCTGCAGGCATCTGAGTTTGTGTCTCTCACTTTGCACAAAAGACCATGGCGTCCAGTGAGGATAGGTCCTTACATTAGATGAGAAGGTGGCCTGTCTGGCTCTGTGAGGACTATAGACACAGAAGCCAGGTGAGTTGGTCTCGCTCAGATGACCTGGCCAGCATCAGCATGGTCATCCTAACACCACTGCAGGGCAGTGGCTACACTGGCCAGGTCAGTGGCTAAAGACAGCACCCACCCTGGCTCAGCAGGGGCTGCTCGGATACATCTAGAGAAGCCCTGAAATCAGGCTCACGGCTGCCCAATGCCAATCTTTAAGCAAAAATCCTAATGAGCACAGGATGAAGTTCAGCTGTGAGTACAGAGTCCCATACCTCTGATTGGACCCTTGAGCCTATGGTATTAATGCTGCCTGAGTACAGTCCCACCAGGGCAGGGCAAGGCTCGAGCTCTAGGAGGATGGTGCAGGTGACCTGAAGGTCACTCTCACCCTGATCTCCTTAAGTTCTGGGATTCCGACAAACAAGTATCACCTGAATATCAAAGTAACGTCCTTGAATATGGATGATCTAAGAAGGCTGCTTATCTGGTTTTTTTCATGTGAGCTTAATCTACCTTTGGCTATGTGTTCCTTTTTGTTTAAAAGCTCTTTATCTTGATGAAAGTGTACACAATCAAAGATACACAATTTCAACAGGTACGATTTCAGTGACACTGATTGCATTCTTCAAGTTGTACTACCATCCTAATACTCCTTTTCCAAAATCTTTTCCAAATTATTTCAACACCATTATCTTAAACTAAGCTTCCCATCTAATCTTTCTAGTTGTCATTGTCAATTTGACCTCACATAGATACTTTTTAAAAAGAGCACAATGTTTAAAGTAGACATAATTTACTAATTAAGATAAGCTATTTTTTGGTTCAAGCGAGACGTTAGGAGATAGTTCTGGTTTAAAGATTATCTCAGAGCAAAAGTTTTGAGGGTTCATCCAGCCTTATGGATCCAGAAAGTCTGGATTACATTGAGAATTATAAATTTTGGTCCACATTTTCTTCCCTTTTGATCAGGATTCTTCTATAGAATCTTTGAGCAAAATGTTCAGCAATGGTAGCCAAGCACCATCCAGTTCTTCTGGTCTCATGGCAAAGGAGGCAGTTGCTCATGGAGGCAACCAGACACACATTTAATTTCCTCCTATGATTATGTGTTCTTTTTTGTTTAAAAGTTTGGGAGGCAGGCAATTTTCATTTTATTCACAAGAGTGTATCAGCATGGATCATCATCATTGTTGTTGTTGTTGTTATGTGCTGTTGAGTCAGACCCGACTCATAGCAACCCCTCCTTGGGTTTCCGAGGCAGTATCACTACGGAAGTAGATTGCCCCATCTTCCTTCTGAGAAGTGGCTGGTAGGTTTGAACCACCAGCCTTCTGGTTAGCAGTCAAGTGCCTTACGCATTATGCTACCAGAGCTCCCTGGATCATCATTGTTGTTGTTGTTGTTATGTGCCGTCGAGTCGGCCCCGACTCATAGCGACCCCTCCTTGGGTTTCCGAGGCAGTATCACTATGGAAGTAGGATTGCCCAACCTTCCTTCCGAGGAGTGGCTGGTGGATCATCATTAGGAGGATGGATTTGTTGCATTCTCCTTGATTCTAAACCATGAAACTGTCATACATCCCTAGAAACTAGCTGGATAATGTGGCATTGCGTTCCCATCCCTTCCCATCCCCTGACATTGTAATGGGCTCCAGTACCTGCATGATCTTGACCTCGGGAAAATCCCCTGCAGAAATCTGGTATTCTCGCTGCAGCTGAATGTAGATTTCTGGTAACCTGCTGATAAGCTCTCTCTTCTTGTTTTCCTTTCCAAATACACTTGGCATCTCCTTCTTCAGGTAACTGATGATGTAGGCATGGACCTGAAGGGGCATATGGCAGGTGAAGTTAGGCCATTTATAACTGTGCTAGAGAAAGAACAAATAAGGGTCTGTCTTACATGCATGATAACACTGATCGGTGACCACACAGAACAATGGTCCTCAAAGCCTACAGAAATTCTCCAGTGAGAATTCACTTTTCCAGATGTTCATTCCAGCCCTCAGTAAGAACTGTCCAAATGTCTATAGCTTAAAGGTCCCTAGGTGGTACAAACAGTTTGCACTTGGCTGATAACCCAAAGGTTGGTAGTTCAAACCCACTCAGCGGCACTGTGGAAGAAAAGATCTGGTGATGTGCTTCTATAAAGAAAACTCTATGGAGCAGTTCTACTCTATAACACATGTTGGCTCCTAAGTCACAAATCAACAACAAATGTCTACAGCTTAATGATCTCAATTATAACTGAGCACAAATGAACTAGGCTAGATATTAATTTTAGACAGTAACTAATTGGGTAGAAGCTTCTTTAGAACTGTTGAGAGGGAAGGTTACCTAGACAGGAAATTGTTCTAGGAATCCTTGGCCTCTGGTTCAGTTCAGTTGTGCCTTGAATGGCTATTTGGATGTCTATGTAGGAAGTGAGGGGTATGGGTGGGAGAGATGTTAGATCTGTAATTAATGAGAATCCCTAAGAAAAAGCTGGGGCTGGGGCTGATGCCCAGGATCACCAGGAAATGAAATTGAAGGCTGATGTAAATGCTGATCTACATGGAAATCTATGCCTTGTGAATAATGACATGAGGATCCTCAAAACCTCCCTGTGGACATTTTCCACTGCAAGATCTCTGCAGGTGGCACCAAAGTCATTTTTGCCTGGGACCAGTGGTAGGACAATGGGGTAGCAGCCCTTCCCTCCCTGGGAGAAGGGAGACCCACCACCCTGATCACCCTATTACCCTGGAGGGTAACAGGCCTGGGCCAGTTACCCATGGTGTGTGTGTGTGTGTGTGTGTGTGTGTGTGTGTGTGTGTGAATCCTGTTGGGAGGGCTCTGTCAGCACTTGTCACACACCCTTCCTTAACATAGCCACTCTTCCACTGATTTCCCACTTTAGGGTCTTAATAAATGTGCATTATAAAAGTTCTCTTTGTCTATTTGGAATTCTACATAGTAACTGAGGAGTCGAGTAAATAACAAAAATAAGATGAAAAACAGAGCAGTGATTACAAAAAGAAAATGACTATGTAGCTATGGAAAATCCTATTAAAGAGAACAGACTTCTACTATAATCTTGTGGAAGAGTAGAAATTAAATAAAGGAGGTAAGCAGTTCCATTCCATAGCTTGGCGGAAGGCACAGTCAGAAATACTTTGCTAAGATTTGAACACATAAATACAAAAGCTGACATGCTTGGACCAGACAATGTTAACTTTTCCATCCATGTAAGGAAGGGTCTTTTAACAGAGAAATAAACATTGGCACATTGGACTGCTGGGCTATTGCTAAAAGCGTAAATCTGGAGAGAGAAATCTAAACCTGTCACCGGTAAATTTGTTTATTTACTTATTTTTCAAGTTAAAGCAACTTAAAACATTTACAAGATTCTCTGAGATAGCTAGAGAAACCTAAGTTTGGCTCAGCCTGCTCTTATCCTTAAAAGCTTTAACTGCATTCTTGAGGATAAGACTAGCAATTTCTTTGCCTTGGACAGTGAATGCCTGACTTGATTTTGGGGTGGGGTGAAGAAGGGCCTTGCATCTCACTGAAAGACTTGGAGGGGTGGCCACACTCAATTGGGAGAACCAGCTGTCCTTACAACATTTCCTCAGCCTTCACCTTTCTGGAACCATTGGACTGGGCCTGTGGATATCTTTCCACTATGGCCCTGCTCTGGAGTAAGCCCCAACTGCAGCAGGAAGCCCCCATGGCTGCTCAGTCTCCCATCCAGATCTCAGAGCTGGAGCATCTGCCAGCCCCTGCCGGGCTCCCTGAAACTCCTTTGCCACCTTCCAGGTATGTATGGTACCTCTGAGCTGCCAGGTCCCTGTTCCTCAATATGACTGACTGCCATCCAGGCCCCCTAGGACTGGTGCCTTGCTCCTGAACCTGCCTGGTGGCCTATAGCATAACTTACCTGGACAGAACTGCAGGTGAGGCACACCTGCCACAGCTCTCTACCCACTGACCTGTTCCCTCTTCTTAGGCCTCGTGGTGCTTAGTGGATGATGACTGAGGTTGTTGGACAATGAGCCTTGGACATTAGGCCACCCATGTCTGAGATACCTTGTGGATAAATCTCATGCTGGGCCTCAACTTCCTCCTCTCTTCACTTGCCTGGCACTACCTGAATCATGACCCTTAGGTGACCTGCTCATCCCACTGGCAGCTCTTGGTCTCAATCTCCACTTCCAGGAAGTTCCAATAGCCTGTTTTATGAGGGTCTCCTGCTGTGCTGCCTCTGCAGGGCTGCCCCTCTCCTTATCTAAGACAACCCAGGCTCAGACTCCAAGCATGACCTCTGCCTTTAAGAAGTTTATCAAGTCATAAACTAAGTTCTTATTCATAGAATCATGGAGCATTGAATCTGGAAAGGATCTCATAAATCTAATTTAACACCACATTCTAGGAAGTTCATATGACTACTCAAGGTCATACAGCCAGTTAGAGCTGTGGAGCTGGCACGAGTCTTCCATTGTCTCATCCTGTCCCCAAAGAATTAGTTGCTTTACCGTGGCTGTTGAAAATCTAGAATTCAAAATGAACTGTGTTCCACAGAACAAAAAGGAGCCCTGGTAGCACAGTGATTAAAACACACAGCTGCAAACCAAAAGGTTAGCAGTTTGAACTTACCAGCTGCTCTGTGGGAGAGAGATGTGGCAGTCTGCTCCTATAAAGATGACAGTGTTGGAAGCCCTATGGAGCAGTTCAACTCTGTCCCTATGTCACTATGAATTGGAAGAGACTTGATGGCAGTGATTTTGTTTTGATGGCTACAGAATGACAGCTTGTCTTCTGATTGTTCTCAATTCACCTGGAAGCCTTGGAAAGGCCATTTACTCTCTCTCTCCTCATACATTAAAAAAAAAAAAAAAAAAAAAAGCTACATATGGCAGACAAACATTAGGAACACCAAATAGGAATGTGGGCAAAGATCGAAATCTTCTGACAAGGATTAAAAAAAGAAAAAAAAAAACAAAAAACAAAAAACAACCAAACTCACTGCCGTAGTGTCAGATCTGACTCACAGTGTCCCCTCCTTGAATTTCCAAGGCAATATCACTATGGAAGTAGATTGCCCTATCTTCCTTCCAAGATGTGGCTGGTGGGTTTGAATCGCCAGCCTTCTGGTTAGCAGGCAAATGCCTTAGGCACTACACTACCAGAGCTCCCAAGCATAGTACTCTATACTTTTTGAAGAATACTTGGTGAACAGAAGAGACAGTGCAAATGGCTGAAATCCATTCACTCCTGCCCTTCTGTGTCATTTCTGTCTCTCTAAATAAAGGCTGGACAAAGAGCCACACCTGGCAAGGGTTCTCAAGGAAGGAAGTAGAAGCAGCCTGAAACTTTGTTCTTTATAATGAGAAAAAAGTAGCTGAAAATAGAATAGGAAAGAGAAGAAGGTAGAGAAAGCAGAAAAGAAGGAAGGGGGGAAGTGAGGAGGAGGAGGAGAAAGAGGGAGGGAAGGATGAGATCTAGTATTAGAAGACCTGGTTCAGGTCCTGCCAAGACTGCCTACTTGATGAGCAACTTGAGGCGAGTCATTCAAAGCTTCCCCACCCACATATCTCAGTATTCTCATCCTCAAACTGGACATTACAACAGGGTTGTTATTATGAGAATAAAAAGGGATCAGGTATTGCACTTTGTTCACTGGGGCCAAACCAAAACCAAACCCACTGTCATTGAGTTGATTTTGACTCATAGCAACCCTGTAGGACTGAGTAGAACTGTCCCATAGGGTTTTCAAGACTATAATCTTTACAAGAAGCAGACTGCCACATCATTCTCCAGCAGAGTGGCTGGTGGACCTTTCAATCAATGGCCAAACTCTTAGCCACTGCATCCAGGGCTCTTGTCCACTGGAAAGAGACATAAATATTGAATGAAAATTTTCCTCTGGGCTGGCAATTCAAAAAGTAGAAAGGAATGTCCTCCTCTTTTAAATGTGTATGAATTTAGACACATTTTACTTATATACTCTGGCATCAATCTCATAATTTGTAGAGTAGTACTTCACTCTAGTCTTGGAGGGCAATCCCAGCCAGCGAGTGCAGAAGCTACCCACTGCCTGTAGTCAGGAGGAATGGAAAGGTTCATGATTAAATTTGGCTATTAGGAGGCAGTTTGGGGGAAGTAAGGCTGGGATTGTGCAACACTTGACTTCCAGCTGCACACAACCCATGGAGACCTGTGCCTTTGTAGGCCCAGCTGGAAACTTGCATTGAGCATTTAAACCAGGGGATCAGCACATTATAAATGTGAGTTTATGATGATATAAACAATTCTGTTAATAAACTAGAGAACTGAAAGGTAAACCCATGCGTTGTAAGAATGTGAGCCTGTAAAAGGCAGAGAAGAACAGTTGATTCACCCCTACTCGAGCTGGGGTATGTTACTTGGTTCAGATCAAAGCCAGCACTGCTGGTGGCACACTTGATTCTGAGCAGCCTTCAAGGGGACCTGAGGGGGCCCAATCAGTCATCAAAGAGACAGGCTTCCATATATGGGCTAAAGCACTGCACACACATTCATAGCAGTACAGGGCTGCCAATTGAGCTATTTTTAAAAATTCCATGGAGGACTAGGCATTAGAAGGTGATAATTATTACCCATTCTAGAATGGTTCTCCCACACCTTAGTGAGGATCCATTTAGTTAACTTCAAAACCTCTAATGTCACTACAAGAGAAACTCGACATTGAAAACAGGCAGGCTAGCCAGGCTCTGTACATTACACACGACTAAGAGAAGAATACATTTGGAAGACGAAACTAATTCCACAGAAAGAGTGAACCCCGAAGATCACTGACCTCTCCATTTCGTTCATTCTCAGCTTTTGTTGTTCCTTCCTCAAACAGTAGCTCATTTCTGGTTGAGCAAAGACCTCCAACTGGGTGTGATCCTATTCTTAGGCAACATGTTTATAAAGCATGAGGTCTGATAGTAAACTCGCCTCAGGTTCTATTTCTGTTCATTTATCTCAAAAAACACTATTTTTGGGGATTTGTATGAGCCTAATTTCTTTAATTTTGCTATTTAAATTGGAGCTGAATAAAATGAAATTATATTTTCCAAACCTGTTTTTTTGGCTTTCCCAAAATAGCTTAAAGAATCGATTGGACCTTGGCTGGAGTCTTAGATTGTATATAGTCCTCAAAGGATAACCAATATCATAAGAAGTGACTTTGAGGTTAACCAAAAAAACCAACTCTAAAGGTTTCCTGTTCTTTGAAATAGAGTTGTGTGTGTGTGTGGGGATGTGTGTGTGTGTGCATGTGTGTGCATGTGTGTGTGTATGTATGTATGTATGTATGTATATATATGTGTGTGTATATATATATATATACACACACACATATATGCGTATATATGTATATACATACATATATACGTGTGTGTGTGTATATATATATATACACATACATACACACACATATATATATATGAGCTCTGGTGGCGTAGTGCCTAAGGCATCTGACTGCTAACCAGAAGGCTGGTGGTTCAAACCCACCAGCCACTCCTCAGAGGGAAGATTAAGCAATCTACTTCCGTAGTGATACTGCCTGAGACCCCAAGGATGGGTCGCTATGAGTTGGATCCAACTCGACAGCAATGTGTGTG
>NW_006921613.1:19200147-19208270 GCF_000298275.1 Orycteropus afer afer | reverse complement strand
TATATGAAAAACAGAGAGCTAATTAAGTTTTAAGAGATCAAGAGATCTCTGGCTTATGATAATCCATTTTTCATATTAAAATGTCATCTTCATGACACCTTGAGCTGGATTCCTGTAGGACATTAACAGTGCACCTGCTTCATTTCTGGTTGGCCATGAATGTATTCTATGAATAGACACGTTCTACACCCCAACATGGATAGGATACCTCTTAGGTGACATCTCAGAGTCCTAGTGGTGTAGTGGCTGTTAAGTGAAGGGTGCTGGTTTGAACCATCAGCTGCTCTACAGGAGAAAGATGTGGCAGTTCTGCTCTCCTACAGGGTCACTATGAATTGGAATCAACTTGAAGGTAGTGGGTTTGTTGGGTTTTGGAGGTGACATCTAAAAAACTTACATGTTTTGAAAATGTCAGCTAATTAATTGTCAAACTTTGTAGGGTTTCTGTGAGTGGAGACTTTTTCTAGAATAAACAGAATGACAGATTCATGCAGAAAGCAAGGACCTAAGTAAGGAGCTATTCTAGATGCTGTCCACTCTGGATTTGAGTGGTCACGACAGTGTTTTCTGGACCGAGAAGTCAGCCTGACTGTGGTTTGAATCTATATTCTGCAATTTACAGCTTCAGTGCTCTCATGTGTGAAATGAGGATAAGAATGTCAAATTTATGTAGTTAGGAGATCTGGTGGTGCAGTGGGTAAAGCATTCAGTGGATTGAACCCACCAGCTGCTCCTTTGGAGAAAGATGTGGCAGTCTGCTTCCGTAAAGATTTACAGCCTTGGAAACTCTGTGTGGGCAGTTCTACTCTCCCGTAGTGTTGCTGAGTTGGAACCTATTCAATGGCACTGCATTTTTTCGGTTGGGTAGTTACTCACAGGATCAACCAAAAGGACACATATAATGCAAACTGTATGGCTCCTAGAGCTCTACAGACTCTCAGTAAGGATTGGTTTGCAAAAGGGAAACTAGAGCAGGGGAAAAAAATGAATATGCGACAATAAAAGAGCATTTTCATGAAACAGAAATGCTCCAAAGAGAAAAACTCAAGTGGCCCCTTGTCCATGTAAGCAAAAGCAAGTTCACAAACGGAACATAAAACTGCAGATGGTGTAAAATGAATGTCATCAGTTCGTGGCTAAGGCCACTGTGCTGAGTTCTGCTTTCTGTCTGCTGGAGACTGCTTCCTGTCCTCCCTTCTCAGCATGGTACTGCCCACAAACACACTGGCACTGAGAAGCTCAGGCTGGAAACATCCGTACTTCAAACATTTTCCTTCATGAAAAGGAACAAGCCAGATACTATTCTTAGGAAGAAACACATACATGTTTTTTTTTTCTTCCTATAAGTAAGCTCATCAAGTTTGACAGCCTCCTCCTACCCCCATGTCCACACAAGGCTTTCCATTATTCACAGTGTCAGAACACAGGGTGGTAGTCTGTGCCTCTAACCATAGGCCACACTGGTCCATTGAAGGATGGCAGGAAGATCTATGGTGCATGGCATCCCTAGTGGGTTCTCTGCTTCTGATTTATTTACATAACTGAATACTGGCTGCATCTTGAGTCACTGAGCCCTAAGCAATGACTGGCAAATTAAGAATGTTCATGGGCATTTAATAATAGTTGAAAAAATCCTGATATCTGCAAAGGCTATGATATAATGTACCAGCTTTTGTGTATAAAATAGTGTTGGGTATCTGTACCAGCTGAAGGTTAAGTTTATCTATACCAGTCAGGGAAGAGATGCCAAGGGGTCATGGAATACGCAAATACAGACTTCCTGCCACCAAGCATGAGGCCCAGGTTGCGTGTGAGAGAAATCATGTCAGGAGAGGCTGCAAATAAGTGGATTCAAAAGGGATCAAACTAGTTAGCACAGCTGCCTTGCAGAACTGGAACAAAAGTGGCTATAATTTGTAAAGGAAGCAGCCTGCACACCAGGAAGAAAGGATAAAGAACAGTGACTCATATGAGGGCCATGCAACTTCAAGTTAGCTGAGTGATAGGGGAGGAATGTGTGTGGGCACACTGGGGCATAAGTTCAGCAAAGAGGAAAACAGATGATGAAGGCACTGGTAGCCAAGGGAGACGTTTCTTTTGGCAAAGAAGACATTCTGATCTATGAATGCACCGGCATGAAGATGGAGGCTATTGAGGGGCCACCAAGAGAACATGCTGGAAGGTTCATCTCTCACTCAGCTATCCTCAGTAACAGCTGTCACCCTCCCTCAGAGCACCCACAGCACCATTTCCACCCTCAATCAGCACACAGCTCACCATTCCATAACAAGGGGGTTTGGTGGGTGACTCCACTAGCCCAGGGGTTCTGGGTCATTATTGATCAGATGAAGCAAAGTGGGGCTGGCCTCCAAAAGGCTGATCTGCTGGCCCAGACCAGAAACCATTCACTGTGAAGCAAGTGGAACATGGGAGGGGCACAGATTCTTGACCACCAGAAGATGGAGGGGCAGGTTTGCTGACAACAGGGTGTCCGGATCTTGCTTCCTGACGCAGGTAGCAGTGGATGTAGAGATAAAGGCCTGTGGAGTGGTCTTAGCCACAGCGATGGGGCCCAAAGGGAATGAGAGCCAGGAGGCCTGTCCCCTAGTCCTGGCTTTGTCACAAGTGGATTAGGTGACCCTGGGGAAATCATCACCCTACCTTGTCCTTGTAAAAGCAGGGAGTCAGGATAGATCTCTGGTTCCCAAACATGCCTCATCATGAGAATCACCTGTGAGCTTCACACACACACGTGAACATATGCACTTGCATTTACACACACACACACACACACACGAATCAGAAGCTCTGGGCAGGGCCTGGGAATTTGCATTGGTTAAATCTCCCAGTGCTTCTGATGATCAGCCAGGTTTGGACTTTACTGGGACTAGATAAACTCAGAGGACTAGATAAACCTCCACTACTAGAAAACAATGACTTTATGAAACACATACGGACTTTTTAAAGAATCATTTTTTTTCCTGTACTTTCTTTTGCAGAAGTCATGTGTTTTTCTCACTTCAGAGATGTGACAGAGTTGACTACCACTTGAGAGACATTGGTAGACTACCACTCACCCTGTTGGCTCTGCTCTGTGGCAGGGAGCCAGGAGCCCAGTGTACCTGGTCACAGGTCACAACCCAGAATGGAGACAGGGTGCAGCTCCCAAACCAGCACACTCCAAGGATTTGACTGAGCCAGACTTCCTCCTCGGGCTCCTCTGGGGCCAGACAGTGATATCAGGTGATTAGTGGTAGCATCTTGATGCCCCTGTTGGCTCCACCAATGCCACTTCTCTCAGGGTCAGCTGGTTACATTCCATCCTCCTGACACAGTAATAAGAACTTCCATGTCCTGAGTGCATCGATCCTTCCTATGTGCCAGGTGCTTTGTAAGACCTGCTACACTGAATCATCACCAGCATCCTATGAAGTTCTCATATCAGCTCCAAGATTGGGCAATCTACTTCCATGGTGATACCATCTTGGAAACCCAAGGAAAGGTCACTATGAGTCAGATTCTACTCGACAGCAGTGGGTTTTGTTTTGTTTTGTTTTGTTTTATGGATTAGAAAACAGGTTTGAAAAGGTTAAATCATTTGCCTAAGATCACAGAGTAGGGAGCTAGAATTTAAACAGGGTGCTTGATCTTGATGGGGCATTGGAGTACAGGGTAGAATCGTTACCCTCTGTGTGGGAGACCCAGGCTTGATTCCCAGCCAATGCACCTCATGCACAGGCACCACCTCTCTGTTGGTGGAGGGCTGTGTTGCTATGATGCTGAACAGGTTTCAGCGGAGCTTCCAGACTAAGGCAGACTAAGAAGTAAGGCCTGGCAATCTACTTCCAAAAATCAGTCATTGAAAACCCTGTGGATCCGGATGGCCTGACCCCCAACTGTTCATGAGGATCATGCAGGACAAGGTAGTGTTTTGTTCTGTTGTACATGGAGAAGTTATGAGTTGGGGGCTGACTCAATGACATCTAACAGCAACAGTAACAACTTAACCTTGAGACTACACTCTTAGCCTGTTACAGGTTCTACTCCTTAAAGCTTCTGGAGTGGAGATCTCCCCACTCCAACTTTTCTTTGGAGAAAAGAATGGAAGCATCCCCAGCCCAAGGCTGCCGTCCAGGGTGACTCGTGCTTACCTTGGCCAGCCTGGCTCGCTTGATGAGGTCGTTGAGTTTTCGCACTGCTGCTTTCTGTGGGAGGCTCTGGATGTCCCTGAAGAGGTCCTGGGCCTCAGCCTCGAAGAGCCTGCGGTTGTCGGTGTTCTGCAAGGGCTGGGCCCAGAAGGAGCCGATGTACACACGTAACACCTCAGGTGTATTGATGACTTTGCCCAGGGACCACATGAGGGCCCCATAGACACGCATCAGCTGCTGTGTGTCCACCTGGTCAGCCTTGTTGAGCACCACACGGATTTTGTCATCCTGGCCCCGGAAGGCCTTGATGGCCTCGGAGAACTCATCCGAGATGTCCAGTTTGTGAGCATCGAAGAGCAGGATGATCCTGTCGACCCGCTCTGCAAACCACTGCAGGACCTGGCAGAAGTCATACCCTAGGTAGAGAGAGAAGGCATCAGTGTATTCCACTGCTGTGGAGACACGTGTACCAGGAGAGCGCAGGAAGCACCTCGTTTCCAAGCAGCTGCTAGGGAGGGGGGCCCATCTTCAGGATAGAGGCATGGAGGCCTCATAACCTGACACCCATTTCAAATGAGGTCCCTGGGCTGGACCCACCTGACTAATGGTGGGCATCCTGGGAGCCTTTCCATGGGAAGAAACAGCAAATAAAGAGGGGCTCATGGCTACCTTGATAGAGTATTGCTTACTTCTGTCTCTGTAGTTTTGGTTGGTCCTCACAGGTATCTTATTTTACTTGGTATAGTCTTTGTCTCACCTACTTTGGTCATGTGGTCAGAAGGGACCAATCCCTGGAGAAGGATATCACGCTTGGTAAAGTGGAGGGTCAGTGAAAAAGGGGAAGGCCCTCAGTGAGATGGATTGACACAGTGGTTGCAATGGGGGTCAAGCTTAGCAAGGATTATGAGGCTGGTGCAGGACCTGACAGTATTTCATTCTGTTGTACACAGGGTTGCTGAGTTAGAAGTGACTTGATGGAACCTAACAACAACGGCAACAACAACAACAATAGTCTTTCTGATCAATGGCAAAATTGATTACATTTTGCCATAGGTCAAAAGTCCCCCCCACCCCCCCCCCCCCAAAAAAAACAACCAAACTCACTGCCCTCAAGTAGATTTTGACTCATAACGACTCCTCCTTGGGTACCGCCAGCCTTCAGGTTAGGAGTCAAATGCCTTAGGCACTAAGCCACCAGAGCTCCCAGTTCTGTCAAAACCTCATGTTTCTAAAAGCACCAGAGTTAGAGAGGGAAGAAAACCTGGAGGCCAGTTGGAATCCCATAGGGTGCTTCATAAACATCACAAAAGAGGAATCGCCTTTTTCAATCCCAGTTTTCAGAGTACTAAGGAGGTCAAAGGTTGGCCTGGCTGAAATTGTAACCAATATTTATCATTTGGGCTATTTGAACCGCCAGCCTTCTGGTTAGCAGTCAAGTGCCTTAGGCACTATGCCACCAGAGCTCCTATTTATATCTTAAGTATGTTATAAATATTTTTAAAAGTTATGTCTCACAGCTATTCTGTGAAAAGGTTTCTTGCCAATTACTTTTTTAAAATGTCCAGGTCCACAACAAATTCTGTTTAGTTCGTTTTGGCCACGTACCAACAACACTCTCCAACTCATGCAGCTAAATAAATACCTGTGGTCAAGACTTTCAGGCATTTCCCCAGGGAGACAGATTCCCACGAAAAGAAAACAAGAGGAGGCTGATCCCACAAAGTTTATTTTTAGTTGTGCACTGATTAGCCATGGAATGAGTCTTAACCTAGCCCAATGTAGAACTCAGACAAGGTATCATCGCTCCTGACTCCTACTCGAGTGCTCTCCCCTCTTTATCACATTATGAAAACTTTCACACACACACATAAAAGCATAGAGAATAATGTGCATGTTGACCTAAGCAGCATGTAACTTAACAAATTTTAACATGTTGTCATGTTTGCTTCAGACACTTTTTAAATTAAATCTAGTTTATTTATTTAATAAAATACTGCATAGCAGTAAAATGGAACTTCGCTTGTCAACATAGATAAATCTTGAAAAAATCAGTTTCACAAGGATACGTACAATATAAAAATATTCGTGTGACATGCTAAAATACAGCTTATGGACATATCCCTCCAAAAACCAAACCCCTTGCTGTCGAATTGATTCTGACTCATGGCAACCCCACGTGTTACAGAGGGCGAACTGCTCTGTAGGGTTTCCTTGGCTGTAGTCTTTATGGATGCAGATTGCAGGCCTTTCTTTCATGGGGTTGCTGGGTGGATTTTAACTGCCAACCTTTATGTTAAAAGCAGACTGAAAACTGCACCACCCTGGGGCCTTATGGATACATACCATAGCAAAAATATAAAAGTAACCAACCAGCCACTCCTCGGAAGGAAGGTTGGGCAATCTACCTCTGTAGCAATACTGCCTCGGAAACCCAAGGAAGGGTCGCTATGAGTCGGGTCCAACTCGACAGCACATAACCACAACACAGCATCAATTTCAAGATAATGGTTGACTCTGGGGATGGAGGAAGTGTGGCATCTATGGTAGACCAGAAATTGTCCATGAATTCGAAGAAGAGGTCTAAGGAGAGTAGTTGAATGAGGAAACTAGAGTCAAATACATTTTTTTTTTAAAAAGAAAACAAGATGTTAGAAGTGCTGAAGACCCCTGGGAACCCACCCTTCTGTCCCAGGGGAAACCAATGCCCTGAACATGGTATTTATCATTGCCGTGCCTCTCTGTATACTTCTAGTTCATACTTTTCACTTCTCTATTTTGTTTCAATGCAGTGCACCGTGACTCCCTGGGGACTAGGACGACAAAGGTAGTTCTCGGAATGTGGGCCAGAGTTTATTTTCATAGCCGTCAGCAGATAGTTTAGAACAGAGGAAAATCAAAGACGTATTGAATGGGTCATGTAGTAGCATGTAAAGATTTAGAGACAAGATTTCACTGAGGCGTGATCCTGTAAGGCCAGAACAAACTGCCTCCTAAGGTAACAGTAGGTGCTACTGTCATTGGAGGCTAACTTCTACACCAGATGGCCCCAGATCATGGGAGGAGAGACTCCACAGATGAATGATTGTACTGTCCTCTGGGAGCCAGGAGAACGCCTTGGAACCACCCACCACAAGGACCTGCATGTGGCTTTGCTCGTCCAGGCCAACAACCCAACCACAGTGCCCTCAGAGGAAAAGACACTGTCTCTGCATGACTGACTGCACGTGTGTGTGCAATGGCAGCTGTGTTTCATCTTCTCTCCCTGAGGGCTGGCAAGTTTCTTGTAGCATTAATTTTAAGAGGCATCCAAATTTTAGAAATATTAAAATGTAGATGAAACATATATCGGACATGGTTCTTGGTAGCAAACCTAGGAAACTGACTCTGGCTAACTTAAGCAGCAAAGGAATTTTTTTTTGAAGATCAGATCATTCAGAGTTAATGGGAAGGTTGGCAAACTAGGCTCAGAAAAAGGTTAGGAAGTTACTGTCACTAGACTCTCAACTCAGCTACCACCATCATGAATCACCTCTAATTTTCCTTATATCTCTGTATCATTGCCCTAAGGCTCAACATCCCACTCAAGCAACAGGAACTGATTGGCTGATTCTAGCTCACTTGCCTCTACTCCATCCTGCTAAGGAAAGCAGCATGGGACTGCTAGTCACAGCTTTAGTTCTTATCACCCATAAGGTACACCCAAAAAGGATGTTCAGCAAAAACAAATCATGTCTAATCCAATGTGCATCCCAGACACAGCACTTTCTTTAACCCACTTCTGAACTTTGTCCAGTTACGTTCACAAGGGAGACGAAGTGAGAGAGTGATTAGAGCAGAGTAACAAGCAAAGCAGAGATATGTTTGACAACTCATGCTTGAGTTGTTGGCCTTGGTAGCTACTACATGAATTTGAACTTTAACTTAAATTTTGGTTCCTAGTAGTGAGTTTCCACTACTCATCTGTCCGTTTACAGG
>NW_006921613.1:19195191-19197862 GCF_000298275.1 Orycteropus afer afer | reverse complement strand
TCAGGTCTGGAATTGAACCCACACCTGTGGTTTTCACCCAAACAAAAGACAGGCATATAAGTTGAACATTTACCTCAGGTAGATACACTCCTTGGAGAGAACAATCGTGGGAGAAAGAAGGGCTGCTTATGCACAGGGAGACAGCTCAGGGGGCAGGAGTGCATGGAGGGATGGACACTGTGAAGAGGTAACTATGGTGAGGAAGTGGGAGGGGAGCTGTTGCATTGTGATAAACTATGGTCAATGTCATGAGACAAAGTGTATGTGAACTGCTGTATGGAAAGTGAATTTGCTCTGTATATCTTCACCCAAATCACAATAATAAAAAAAAGAAAATAATTGTGAAAAAAAAAAAGAATTGGCTGATGTTAACCATTTCAAGAGGTGGTGTATGATCAAGAACCAATGGTGTTAAAGGAAAAAGTCCATGCTGCACTGAAGGCACTGGTGAAAAACAAGTCTCCAGGAATAGACAGAATACCAACGAATGTTTCAACGAATGGATGCAACGTGGCCAAGCAACTGAAAGAGATTCTTATTTGTACCTATTCCAAAGAAGGGTAATCTAAAAGAAAGCAGAAGTTATCAAATAATATCATAATAATCACACACAAGTAAAAATGAAGATGATTCAAAAATGTTTCCAGCAGTTTATCAACAGGGAACTGCTAGGAATTCAAGTTGGATTCAGAAGAGGATTTGGAATGAGGGATATCATTGCGAGGGCAGATGGATCTTGGCTGAAAGCAGAGGATATTAGAAAGATGGTTACCTGCATTTTATGGACTAGGCAAAGGTATCTGAGTAGTGGATCATAACAAATTATAGATACCATTGCAAAGAATGGGAATTACAGCACACAACTGTGCTCATGCAGAACCCATACACAGACCAAGAGACAATCGTTCAAACAGAATGAGGGGATACTGGGTGGTTTAAAATCAGGAAAAGTGTATGTCAAGGTTGTATTCTTTCACCATATTTATTCAATTTGTATGCTAAGCAAATAATCTGAGTAACTGAAATATATGAAGAAGAATGTGGCCTCAGGATTGGAGGAAGGCTCATTAACAACCTGTGATAGGCAGATGACACAACTTTGCTTCCTGAAGGTGAAGAGGACTTGAAGCACCTACTGATGAAGATTAAAGACTATAGTCTTCAGTATGGATTACACCTCAATATAAAGAAAACAAAAATCCTCATAACTGTACCAATAAGCAACATCGTGATAACCAAAGAAAAGACTGGAGTTGCCAAGGATTTCATTTTACTTGGATCCACAATCAATGCCCATGGAAGCAGCAGTCAAGAAATCAAAGGACATATTGTATTGGGCAATTCTGCTGCAAAAGACCTCTTTAAAATGTTAAAAAGCAAGGATGTCATCTTGAGGGTGAAGGTGCACCTGACCTAAGCCATGGTATTTCCAATTGCCTCATATGCATGTGAAAACTGGACAATGAATAAGGAAGATTGAAGAACTGATGTCTTTGAATTATGATGTTGGTGAAGAATATACCATGGACTGCCAGAAGAATGAACAAATCCGTCTTGGAAGAAGTACAGCCAGAATGCTCCTTGGAAGCAAGGATGGTGAGACTTCATCTCATGTACTTTGGACATGTCATTAGTAGGCACCAGTCCTTGGAGGAGGCCATCATGCTTGGTAAAGTAGAGGGTGAGGGACAAAAGGAAGACTCTCAATGAGATGGACTGACACAGTGGCTCAAACATAGCAACAATTGTGAGGATGGTGTAGGGCTAAGGACTGTTTTGTTCTGTTGTGCATGAGGTTGCTATGAGTTGGGGCCAACTCAATGGCACCTAACAACAAAAACAACAGTGAATTTAAATGTTTTTTTTTTTTTTTTTAAAGTTTTCATTCCAAAGCTACAGTGAAATAAAAAGTTACTGGCAACATAGATGCCAGTTGTATGTTTACTATAAGTGAAGCCAATACTCATCTCTGGAAGAATGACTGTATGTCCATACCTTCTTGCTTTTAAACTCAATAAGGCTTAAGAAAGGAGACAGAAGTCAGTCAAAGGGATAGAACTACAGATAGAGAAGCAAGTAATGCTAAATAGGGGAGCTCTGGTGGCATAGTGCCTAAGGCACTTGACTGCTAACCAGAAGGCTGGTGGTTCAAACCCACCAGCCACTCCTCAGAAGGAAGGTTGGGCGATCTACTTCTGTAGCGATACCACCTCGGAAATCCAAGGAGGGGTTGCTATGAGTGTTGTGTTAATGCTAACTAGAATCAAAGGGATAGAGTGTCTGGGAAGAGAGCAGAGAACTGGCAGAGGCTGGTCTTCTCAATTATCATAGATGAAGGACCAAGGAACCAAATGCCAATCTACTAAATACCTATCTACCAAAGCTCCCAAATGATTCTTAAATGATTTGACTTTCAATGATACATTATTTAGTAAAGAAGAAAACCTGAAAGTCTAACTACATAGTCAATGGAGATAAAACGTAGTCTTTCTTAGCCTTTGTGCTGCTATAATGCTGATCATCACTCTGAAGAAAAACAATGAGTAGGGAGGACCTGAGCCTACAGTTTACAAAGTGTGGTCGTGCAATCAGAAACATGTAAGAGGTTCACAATCAGAAACACGTAAGAGGTTCGCTAAACTTTAGACTCCCAGGTCCCTCCCCAAACCAC
>NW_006921613.1:19173015-19194739 GCF_000298275.1 Orycteropus afer afer | reverse complement strand
TCATGTCATTGACCAAAATTTACAATGCAGCAGCTCCCCTCCCACTTCCTCCCCATAGTTACCTCCTCCTAGTGTCCATCCCTTCATACTCTTCTGCACCCTGAGCTATCTCCCTGTGCATAAGCATAGCCCCAACTTCTTTAAGCCCCAATTTTCTCATTTGTAAAATAGACCTGTTGAGTGATTACATAAGAAAATGCTTGTACGGTGCTCAATACTGTGATGTGACTGAATAAAACTTCAATAAGATAAGCTATTATTATCATATTTGATTGTATATAGTATAATACACATTATACTATACAATACATATTAAGGAGCTCTGGTAGCGCAGTGCCTAAGGCATTTGACTCCTCCTAACCAAAGTATCCGGTTCAAACCCACCAGCCACTCTATGGAAGGAAGATGGGGCAATCCACTTCGGTAAAGATTTACTGCCTTGGAAACCCAATGGGGGTTGCTATGAGTCAGAATTGATTTGATGGCACTGAATGTAATATACATGATCATTATTTCTCTCCTCCCCATAGCTGGAATCAATTGCACCCCTTTCTGATCTCTCAGAGCCCTTTGCATTCTTATTGCACCAAGTCACACAGTATATTATAATCAGTCAGTTGTACTGGTCTCTGTCAATAGATTACAAATCCTTTAAGCACAGGGACCATGTCTTTCTCATGATTGTACAAGTTAGTGCTTAACAGTATGGGCTCTGGACCACACTGCCTGGGATCTAATCACTTACTAGTTCTGTGACCTTGAGCAAGTTACTTAACTTCTCTGTGCCTCACTTCCTCATCTGCAAAATGGGCTAATAATACATACATACATATCTTATGGGGCTGCAGAGTTGATAAACATGAAGCACTTGGTTTAGAATTGCCTTGGTACTTAGAAAGCACTACTGATTACTGGTTATTAGCTCTTCAATTTTTTATCAAGTGCTGGTGTTGTACATTTGGTGGTATACAACAAATGTATAGCAAATGAAGGATATGCCTGACTGGGGAGAATCTAGTCGGGAGCCATGGGAAGAAGCAAAATTATTTAGGGTAAAAACAATAATATAAAGACGTTTGAATCAAATGAGAGGATTAGCTCAAGTGCTCAGAAAATAGCTAAAGAGAAGATACTAACCGGGCAGAAAACTACTCATATTTTATAAATAGATCCAGTAGACTCACAAAGGCCCCAGTGACCTTCTTTTTTTGGCTTGTGAAATGGATGGAGCTCAATGAGATGGTCTTAAAGATCCCAGCTTGCTCCTAACATCAATCTATGGTTCTAATCACTGACATTCTCTGACGTAGGAAAGTCCTGTGCATCCTCATGCTTGTTGGGATGACTCAGGGCATACACTGTACTCACTAGGAGGAAAATGGTGACATTTCCCAAAGATCCTGCTACAGATGATTGGGTTCTCCTCAATCCCAGAGGTCAGCCACACTGCTAAGTAGACCTGCAAACCAAGCTACTACTTAAAACAAGGTTGAACACAGTGACCCTCAGACTGAATGTGGCCTTCAGATGCTGTTTTGTTAGGCCCACAAGGCATTCTTAAAATTTTGAGTTAACTGCCATTTGTTAGGACATACATTGCTCAGTTCTTACAGATGGCTCTGTTCATGGATGTATCCACACACTGTGACCAATCCTGACACACTAGCACTCTTATTTAGTCTTCGAGAGCAAACTCTGTTCTCTGAGAAGCTGCTCCTTGCTCTCCTGGGATCTTTCAGGGGTTTACTGCTTCCTGTGAGAAGTGTAATAGGTTAACTCACATGTATATCTGTTCCACTGGGCCAGGAACATCTCCTGGGCAGGGATCTTTCTTACCCTGTTTTCTACAGTGCCCAGAACAGAGCTGACCAAGGACACATCTCAGTAAATGTTTCCTGAAGGATTAAACTTTTTCTGTGGAAAACAATGTGTTCAAAATTCCTAGAACTGACTTTAAACAATCTTTTGGAACATGTTTCCTTCTGGAAATTGGGAGTGCACCGAACATCCTTTTGGAATTTAAAGATACTTCACATAAAAAAGTCAAAGGTTAATTAATTAATAATTATGGCATGCCTAGGGAGTACTTGGAACTTACATGGAGGGACATGGCTCTTTAGAACTAAAGGTACTAACTTTATACGTTGTAGCCAAAAACTAGAAACAACTGGAATGTCCCTCCACAGGCAAATAGATAAACTGTGGCACATCTATATGGTAGAATACCAGCTAGCAAATAAAAATGATCTGCTGACACATGCAACAACAAGGGTGAATCTCAGAAACAATGCTGAGTGAAAGGAGCCAGACGTCAAGGAGTACATACTGTATCAGGCCATTGTTGTTGTCTGATGTTGTCAAGTTGGCTCCAACCCATAGCAACCCTATGTACAACAGAATGAAACATGTCCTGGTCCTGCACCATCCTCACAAGCTTTGCTATGCTTGAGCCCATCACTGCAGTCACTTGTTAATCCACCTTATTGAGGGTCTTCCTCTTTTTCACTGGACCTCTACTTTACCAGCATGATATCCTTCTCCAGGGACTGGTCCTTTCTGACAATATGACAAAAGTATGTGAAATGAAATCTGGCCACTCTTGCTTCTAAGGAGCATTCTGACTGTACGTTTTCCAATAAAGTTTTGTCCATTCTTCTGTCAGTCCACAGTATTTTCAATATTCTTTGCCAACACCACAATTCAAATGCATTAATTCTTCTTTTGTCTTCCTTATTCATTGTCCAGCTTTCACATGATATAAAGTTATTGAAAATACTATGGCTTGGGTCAGGTGCACCTTAGTCTTTAAAGTATCATCTTTGCTCTTTAACACTTTTTAAGAGGTCTTTTGCAGCAGATTTGCCTAATGCAACACATTGTCTGATTTCTTGACTGCTGCTTCCATGGGTGTTGATTATGGATCCAAGTAAAATGAAATTCCTGACTTTAAAGTTTTTCTCCATTTATTGCAATGGTGTTTATTGGTCAAGTTGTAAGGCTTTTTGTTTTCTTTGTGTTGAGGTGTAATCCATACTGAAGCTATAGTCTTTGAACTTCATCAATAAGTGCTTCAAGTTCTCTTCACTTTCAGCAAGTAAGGTTTGTGTCATCTATATATTGCAGTTTGTTAATGAATCTTCCTCCAATCCTGATACTGTGTTCCTCTTCATATAGTCCAGCTTCTCAGATTATTTGCTCAGCATACAGATTGAATAAGTATGATGAAAGGATACAGCCCTGACACCTTTTCTGATTTTAAATCATTCAGTATGCCTTTGTTCTGTTTGAATAGAAGCCTTTTGGACTCTGTACAGGTTCTTCATGAGCACAATTAAGTGTTGTGGAATTCCTATTCTTTGCAAAGTTATCCATAAGTTGTTATGATCCACACAGTTGAATGTCTTTGCATAGTCAATAAAACACAGGTAAACATCTTTTTGGTATTCTTTGCTCTCAGCCAAGATCCATCTGACATCAGCAATGATATCTCAGCAATGATATCTCTCATTACATGTCCTCTTCTGAATCTAGCTTGAATTTCTGGTGGCTCCCTCTCAAATACTTTTGTAACCGTGTTTGCATTATCTTTAGCAAATTTTACTTGTGTGTGATATTAATGATATTGTTTCATAATTTCCACATTCTGCTGGATCACCCTTCTTTGGAATGGACATGAATATATATTTCTTCCAGTCAGTTGGTCAGGTAGCTGTCTTTCAGATCTCTTGGCATAAACGAGTGAGTGCCTCCAGTGCTGCATCTGTTTGATGAAAATCTCAATGGGTATTCCGTCAATTCTTGAAGCCCTGGTTTTCACCAATGCCTTCAACACAGTTTGGACGTGTCCCTCAGTGCCATCAGTTCTTGATCATATTCTACCTCCTGAAATGGTTGAACGTCGACCACTTCTTTTTGGTACAGTAACTCTGTATATTCCTTCCATCTTCTTTGATGCTTCCTGCATCATTCAATATTTTGCCCACAGAATCCTTCAATATTGCAACCTGATACTTGAAGTTCTTTCTTCAGTTTTCTTAGCTTGAGGAATGCTGACCATGTCTGAGAGCTGACTATGTTCTTTTGGTTTTCTAATTCCAGGTCTTTGCACTTTTCATTGTAATACTTCCATCCATTTATCTTAAATTCTACAACAGGCAACACTAAGGCATAGTGACAGAAAGCAGATTAGTGGTGGCCTGTGGCTAGAGATTGACTGCAAATAGCATGAGGGAATTTGTTAGTGTAGTAGAAAGTTTCTATATCTTGATAGTGGTGGAAGTTACATGAGAGTATAAATTTGTCAAAACTCACCAAACTGTGTAATTAAAATGGGTGCATTTTATTATATATAAATTATACCTCAATGAAATTGACTTAAAAAGTAAAAGTAAATAAACAAACAAGAAAGGAAGAAAGAAAAGAACCCAAGGTTGCTAAACACATTTAACAATATACATCTCCTAACAATGAGATACCATCTTGTCTCAGTACTAATAGCAAAGTTCAACAAGACAGAAAACAACAACTACTGGTGAGGGTGTGGAGAGATTGGGATTCTCATACACTGCTGGTGGGACTGTAAAATGATACTGTGGAAAGCAGTATGGTGGTTCCTTAAAAAGTTGGAAACAGAAATATTATTTGATCCAGCAGATATATATCCTAAAGAAGTGAGAACCCAGATAAGAACAGATATATGCACATTTATGTTCATTGCAGCACTATTTACAATAGTAAAGAGATGGAAACAACCTAAATGCCCATCAACAGAAGAATGAATGACCAAACTATGGCACATACACACAATGGAATATTATGCAACACTAAAGAATAATGTAGAATCTGCAAAACACTGTATAACATGGATGAACTTGGAAGATACTATGCTGAGTGAAATAAGTCAATTATAGAAGGACAAATACTGTATTAGTTCACTATTGTAAAAAGTCAAGGAAAGGTTTATATATGGAAGGAAACTTTGTTGATTACCAGGGATGGCAGGGGTGGGGAGGGAACACTGCTAGATAGGTAGAGATAACTATTGATTTGGGTGAAGGGAAGGGCAATGTACCAAAAATGAGTGGTCAGCATGGTGGCACTGAGGAAGAGGAAGACATAGAGTTCAGACATGGGAAGTTCAGACAACAAAGACAAACCTTTTTGCATGTATAGTACTGTGTTGTCAAGGATGGCAAGCATTGATCTGCAGATGGATAGATGGGTCAACAGGCTGAATGATCAGGTATATCTAGATGGGGGAGTGTGCTCATGAGCATGCACAGGGTTAGCAGATGATGTTTCTACAAGCATATCTGTATGTGCTGTAAGAATGTCTGGGTTTATGGTACAGCTGAGAAGGGGCAAGGCTGTGGTGACTTCTTGGCCATAGCCAGCTACCCTGAGAGAGCAAGTAGTTGGACCTGTGGGCTCAGGACCATGGTTGCAGGTGACATCAAGCTCAATTGGCATAATATACTACACAGAAACATTGTTCTACATCCTACTTTGGTGAGTAGTAACTGGGGTCTTAAAAGCTTGCAAGCAGCCATCCAGATGCAATGGTGGGTCTCTCCTTGTCCAGAGCAAAGAAGAATGAAGAAAAGCAAACACACATGGAAGCCGTTAGTCTAAGGGACTAGTAGATCTAGTAGATCATGTGATCCTTAGCCTATATGACCATGAAGAACTAGATGGTGCCCAACTACCACTGTCAACCACTTGGAGGGGGATTGGTGTAAGAGATCCTGGACAGAGTGGGAGAACAACATGGAACAAAACTCAAAATCATAAAAAATATCAGGTTTACCGGTGTGATAGAGCCTGGTGGGACCCCCTTGAGACTATAGCCCCTAGTTACTCCTCAGGTCTGGAATTTAACTCACTCCTGTGGCTTCTAGTCAAAAAACTGACAGGCATATAGGGTGAACATTTACATCAGGTATATACGCTCCTTGGAGCGACCAATCATGGGAGAATAGAAGGATAGTATTTGCACAGGGAGACAGCTGTGAGTGGTGATGGGGGGTCTGGTGTGCATGGAAGGGCACAGGGAAGAGGTAACTGTGGGGAGGAAGTGGGAAGAGAGCTATTACATTATGGGAATTGCAGTCAATGTCATGAAACAAAATGTGTATGAACTGCTGTATGGAAAATGAGTTTGCTCTGTAAACTTTCACCCAAATCACCATTAAAAAAAAAAAAAAAGATACACATTTCTACAAACTGCCAAATGAACTAGAAAATTGAAATTTGTTACTCAAGGGGTTTATGTAACTAATCTGGCTGTATGTGGAGCTGAATTTAGCTCTACATTTTAGTCAAAATCAGTCTTAGAACCACTCAAAGAGGTTAAAGTAAAATTTGACTTGCCCACTGGAACTCTGAGGGTTGCATAATTTCACAAATGTTCTGTCTTCTGGCCAAAAGAGTCCTTCACCATGAGAGTTCATGAAGCACAAATGCTCCCAGTGTTTGAGTACTGGGTCTAGCCAGGCAAAGTCCAACCTGACCTGGGGTACATGTGGATCTGAATGTGTGTACAATGAAGACACATGTGAGTGGGTGTATGTATGTATGTATGTGTGAGTATGTGTGTGGGGGCAGGAATTGACATAATAATAGCACCATCCCATGGCATGCAACATTCTTTAAATTCATTCATTTATAAATATTTCAAAAATAGCACCAAATGTGGGTGAAATATGTACAGCTTGACTAATGTAACTGATGTCACTTATGCACCCTCCACACACAAAACCAAACCTACTACCATTGAGTTTATTCTGACTCATAGTGACCCCTACTGGGTTTCCGAAGCAGTAAATCTTTATGGAAGTAGATTGCACCATCTTCCCCCCGTCTTCCTTCTGCAGAGGGGCTGGTGGGTTTGAACTACCAACTTTCTGGTTAGCAGTCAAATGCCTTAGGCACCACAGCAATGCTATATTATGTATAATTTTGGGAAACCCCCCCCCACACACACACACAAAAACCAAATGAAACGCACTGCCATCGAGTTGGATTCGACTCATAGCAACACCTCCTTGGGTTCCCGAAGCGATATCACTACAGAAGTAGATTGCCCAACCTTCCTTCCGAGGAGTGGCTTGTGGGTTTGAACCGCCAGCCTTCTGGTTAGCAGTCAAATGCATTAGGGACTATGCCACCAGAGCTCCATACATACATATAGATAGATAGATAGATAGGTATACACACACACACATATATACATACATACATATAAGGGCTGCAGATGCTGATACTTCTTAGACATAACCAATCACCTCACAGGATTAGTTTTCATGCTTTGAAGACTTTGGGTTATAGTCTTGTGGGACAACTCAGTCAAATGCATAATAGAGTTCATAAAGTTTATGATCTACATCCCAGTTTGGTGAATAGTGTCTAGGGTCTTAAAAGCTTGCAAGTGGCCATCTAAGATACAGCTGTTGGTCTCTATTCATCTGGAGCAAAAGAAAAAGAAGAAACTCCAAGAATCAGAGAAGAAGTCAATCTAGAGGACTATCTCCATGAACCATGGCCTCTTCTACCTTGAGACCAGGAGATCTAGACAGTGCCTGGCTACCAATACAGAATGTTCTTATCAGGGTCATAATACATGGATCCTAATTGAAAAAGAGAAAAATGCAGAAAAGAACTTCAAATTCTCAAAAAATCCACACTTACTGGACCCACTGAGACTGGAGTTTTTGTGTTTATTTCAAAATAAACAAAATATCTGGGGTTGCTCTTGGAAACTCTCCTAAAGTCACCTTTTAAAGCAGGTTAGCTCAAAAAGTGAAGAATGTCACCCTTGATTACTATACTCTTAATTATAGAAATGTCAACTCTGTAAGTTCTTCCAGTGAAACTTTTATTAGTCTGGAACAAAACAGATATGTAATCAGTCCAATTGTTTAAAAACATAGTTTCTAACTTTGCAAAAGACTCAGAAGCTATATAACTTAGGGAGCTGGGGAAGAGAACTTGTCCTGCGGAAGATTCCAGCTTGGCATTTTGAGTCCTGCTCCCCATTCTGGGAACAAAGGGAGGAGGAGGAAGGAAGGGGCCCCTTCCACCCAATCAGGGGCTTCCCGTCACAGCCCCTGTGGAAACCAGGCTGGGAGAGAAAGACCCACAAGGAAATGGCATCTGGGGTTGGGACAGTTGCTCCTTGGTCCAGGTAAATGCAGGGCGGGGGTCCCTGAGGAAGCAAATTTGGCAGTCTATTTTTTTAATAGACCAACAGAAAAAAAAAAAAAAAAAGCTTGAATTTCTTCCCAAAGCCAAGTTTGTAATTACCTGAGTTTTAAACAAGATTTGTGACAATGAAAGGATGCAAGAGAATGTAGGACCAGCCAGACTGAGGCCAGATTTCCCCTACCCTTCCCCCACTCCTGGGCAGGCAAGGCCAATGCTGGGTTGAAAGGGCCAAAGACTCTGCTCAAACCTTTTTTCTTTGGTAGGACCCCTGCCTTCCTGTCCCAGAGTTAGCAGTCTCATTCCATTCATATCCTACCCCAGCGCTTACTGTGCTGATCCATTTGTATAAACACTTGCCTCTCTCCTGAGGCCCCCTAGGCATCATATTCATCTTTGCATCCCTCCTGCACTGAGTCCAGTGTCCAGCTTGAGGCAGGCATCATGAGTGCTGGCACCGACCCTCTAACTGCCCTTCTAGTCTCCAAGCTCCTTCTTTTCCAATCTAGCCCTCAGATGACCCCCCACTATCACCACCTTCTTAGAACTCAGAGATAATCTTTAAAAAGTGTAAGTGCCCCTGATTACTTCTAGAATAAATATTTACAGGATAAATTTTCCATTACTAAGTCCATCCTACTTAACTGCTCTATCTTTTCTCACAGTCTCTGACATCTCTGCCCTCCCCATCCAGTAAACCACACCAAGTACTTTGTTGTTTCTCAAAAAACATCCCATACTTTCCTGTCTGCACCTTTGTCCGACTTTTCCTTCTGCTGGAATGCTTTTCCCTTTTCTTCATCTCCCTGGCCTCCAGGCCACATGCCTCCAGGAGGCTTTCCTGCACCTGAGTTGAATCTACCCTCCCTGCCTGTCTCCTCCTCATAGAGTCTGTTCTCTGCCATAGCCCTTGGTGCCTCTGCCTGGCACAGCGTACTCACAGCCCAGAGAGTATGAGCAGCCTGAGAGCCGTGGCCAAGTCTTAACCCAAAACCCACTGCAGAACACTTTACATCACCTAAATCAGACCCCTCGTAGTGTAGCCTGACAGCACCAAAAGATTTTTTTCTTTCATAGATCTTGTACTCTGTAATGATACATATAGAAACTCTATGAAAGCAGAAGCAGAGACACCCCCTCACCCCCAATTCTGTCCACCATTATCTAATACTGGGCAGAGCTCTGGTGGCATAGTGCCTAAGCATTTGACTGCTAACCAGAAGGCTGACAGTTCAAACCCACCAGCCACTCCTTGGAAGGAAGATCAGGCAATCTACTTCTGTAGAGATACTGCCTTGGGAACCCAAGGAGGGGTTGCTATGAGTAGAATCAACTCGGCGGCAGTGAGTTTGGTTTTTGGTTTTGGGCACAGTAGATGTTCAATAAATTTGGCTTTAATGAAGTGAATTGACTTGAACAAGAAGTGTATCTGATTTTTAGCAAGTTAAAGGACTTCATTGCTTAAATAGTGGTGTGAGTTTCTAGAAAAGGGGTTGTTAGCAATTATAGGAAGTGTAAATCATCTCAAAATAAACACAAAATATCAGGGATTGCTCAGGTATTATATATATTTAAAACTTGTCACTTATGTTAAATAACAGCCACTTAAGTTAAACATAGCCAAGGAGCCCTTGCATTTTTTCCCCAGATGTGTTTACTTTGCTACTGGAAGAGCCTGTTCCTGAAATTTTTACTGGGCATTAGGTACAGAACAATAGTTGAAAATAAACAATTGTTGCAAATATTTTCTGAGCTCTCACTACATTCTTGCACTACATTGTGAGCTTTATGGATATCTCATTGAATCCTTGTAGCAACTCTACAAGGTAGGTACTATTATTGTCCCCATTTTACATGCAAGGAAACTGAGGCTCAGACAGGTTAAATAACTTGTCCAAGGTCACAGCTGCTTCTGAGGGAAGTCAGGATTCAAACCCAGGGACTCTGATCCCAGAGCTTGCATCCTAGCTGTTGTAATCCACTGTATGTACATCAGGGTGGTAGCATTAGAGGTGGTTTTTATTTTCTTCTTCTTTTTTTTTTTAATGATTTGTGATTTTCTATTTCCTACAATGAACATTTGGAAGGAAGATGAGGCAATCTACTTCCGTAGTGATACTGCCTTGGAAACCCAAGGAGGGTTCGTTGAGTTGGGTTCGACTCGATGGCAAATAACAACAACAACAAAAACAACAATGAACATACGCATTTTTATAATAATAAAAAAGTGAATTATAAAAATTATTGGTTTATATGTTACTGCCCTAACAATAGAATTGAGGAGGGTGTTCCTTTTTGTGTACAATGGTGCTTATGGTGAGGATCTAGATTCCAGCACCTTTCAGCCAGAGGGTGTGCTGGGTACCATCTCAAGAAAACCTGAATGTGAAGCACTGTCTTCACAACTACACAGCCCCCTGGGGGAAGAGACAGCTCCCTATCAGCTGCACTTTTCAGGGAAACTGGAAAAAGCTAGTGAGAAAACAAAATATACTTTGTTCCTACTGTCTTATCTACCTTCTTCTTTAGCCCATCTTCCTCCTTCTCCCCAGCTGACCAGACAGTCAGGGTGGAGTGGTGGTGGTAAGGGGAATCAGGCTCCTGGGTATGGAGAGGGGCTGATACTAAATCCATGCCATCTAGAATTGATCAGACGCCAAGCAAGGGCTATCCAGAGAGACACTGTGGTCTCCACATCTACTCAGAAGTTTCCCTTGAGTTCATCTCTTTTCATAGAGATTTGATGTGGGTTCACCTTAAAGTTCTCAGTCAGTCATGGTCATTTCCTGGAGAATGTAGTTGACTACAACAAAATCCCTGTGGTTACTAGAGCTCCCTCTCTCATCTCACCTGGCCTAAAGGGGGTTTGGCCAATGAACCTAATGAAATTTAAATAAAAATGGAGGACCCAATTTGTCCAGGAAATGGGCTTTGGGTTGTTTACCCTCTATCTTCCCCTCCCTTTTCCTTCTTGGGATTCAGTCCAAGAGCCTGTAAATCAATTTTTCTGGTCTGTTTCCTCATAAAATAAACAAGCTAACCTCAGAGCCTATCCCTCTTTCCTCTCAGGGATATTATATAGATAACTTTCCAGGAGACAGGGGGGCTACTTGACCTTGTAGTCCCCTCCCAGGCAACGTTTGGTAGAAGAAATTTGGGGAGAGTATCACATTATTCCACAGACCCGAGAACAGAGGAAGATTCTGTGTGGCTATTTAGTACAGCAGTTCCTTGGGTGGGGCAAATGGTTTGTGCTTGGATGCTAACCAAAAGGTTGGCAGTGTAAACCCACCCAGTGGCACTGTGGAAGAAAAGTCTGGTGATAGGCTTCCTGTAAAGATTACATCCAAGAAAATGGAGCTCCGTTCTACTCTGTAACAAGGAGGTTGCCATGAGTTGGAACTGACTCAGTGCAAGAGGTTTGTTTTTCTAAATTTAGTCAGTAAACCCTGCTATTTCTGGTCATGTGACCAAGTAAAAGGGAAAACTGGGTTTCGTACCTTGTTTTCCACCACAGATTAAAAATTAGGTTAAGAAGCAGGTCCATTTAATGGTGGCACAATATGAAATGTCACCAATGTCCCTGAGCTGTAAATGTGGAACTTGTTACGTTGATGAACGTCTTGGTGTGTATGCTTTCACCACAGTAAAAGTTAAAAAAAAAAAAAAAAAAAAGAAGAAGAAGCAAGTCTATTTAAAGAGGGCTTTGACCAGGAAAGAGAGAATATTATAATGCATTTTGGGTTCTTTGCTGGAAAGGGATGTTGGTGAAAATCTAGCAACAAAACCATAAGTCTTAGGACCTGACTTAGCCATCTCTCTTTCATGGGCCTTTTCTATAGCTATAAAATGGGTCACATGATCAAGAAGGAGTCGTTCCAAATTTTTAATTACAGCTATATGTGGTAGCTCTGAATTTTAAGTGTACCTCAAACAAAAAGCCAAATTCTCAGAAAAATCAGTTTAGTTCAGTGTCTGTATAATAGGTGTCAACTAGTTACAACATCAATATGTTGTTGTTGCTGTTACATGGTGTCGAGTCAGACCCGGCCGGCTCATAGTGACCCCTCCGTGGGTTTCCGAGGCAGTAACACTATGGAAATAGATTGCCCAACCTTCCTTCCAAGGAATGGCTGGTAGGTTTGAACTGCCAGCCTTCTGGTTAACAGTCAAGCACCTTAGGCACTATGCTACCAGAGCTCCTACAACATCAACATAGGGATATAAAACTGTTCAAGTGGCTAAAGAAATATTGAATGATAATTCCAAATGATAAAACTATCAAATGATGTTTCATTTTATTATATACCTTTCACTAGATTCACATGCTGTGACATTTGGCCCAATCTGAGGGTCCTAGCATCCTTTGCAATCTGTGTCTGCAAAATCAGCCATTGAAAATCCTACAGAGCACAATTCTATTCTGACACACATGGGATTGCCATGAGTCAGAGCTGAGTTGAAGACAACTGGTTTGCATGTTTCAGGAGGTGTAATCAGTAGCCCTGAAAGTTTAATTTATTTGTCACTCAATTCTGAACAACTTCATACTGGAAGAAATCAGCAGATGAGAAGTCACAGAATTTTAAACTTTTAAGGATTCTAAGAGGTCATCAAATTCAACTTTCTAATATTATAATAAATAAAATCCAGAAAACAAGTGTCACATACATGGAAAGTGCCCATTCCTAATTTTTCTAGTGGACTCTGTAAACTTCAGGCAAGAAATTCTTGTACAATACTTCTGTAAATCAGACAGTCAGTTTGGCAAATATTACTTGCACTAAATTTTCTTGAGGCAAAATGTCAATGATATACAGACTCCACCCAAGTGTGATAAGGCCAAAAGTTTACAAACAGGGCTTCAACCTTGGCAATGCATCTTGTCATTTTGTGGTTCAGAAGGGCAAAAAGACAATGCTTCTTTAAGCCACTATTTTCTAAAGAGAAATGTTAAACCAAGAGGATGACAACTTTGGAATCAACAAAGGGCTTGAAAGCAACTTCTGACCCCAAATACCCAGCCCTGCCCTGTTCCTCCTTTTAAACATTTGCGGAGTTGCATGAATGTTCTGCGAGCATTTGGGCAACATCAATCATGGAGACCAGCTCTAACACCTAAGTTATCAGCTTAACTACCCTTAAAGCCAAACTATTACTCAGAGACAGACAGTTATTTCTGGGTGTCTGTCACAGATAAAAAGGCAGATCAAGTCAGTGGGGACCATGTAAGTCCACATTATAGCATGGAGCACTTTATATATATACGTATGTATGTGTATATATATATATATATATATATATATATATATGTATATGTATATGTACATACACACACAAATACATATATGGCTCATTTAGTTTGTTTTTTAAAAAAATCTATGTAGTCATCAATGTTGTTGTTGTTGTTATGTGCCATTGAATTGGCCCTGACTCATAGCGACCTCCTCCTTGGGTTTCCGAGGCAGTATCACTATAGAAATAGGATTGCCCAACCTTCCTATAGCCTTTCAAAATGGTCAAATACCCCCAGAAAAGAAAATACAAGTAGTTCAAACGATATCACCAATCCAATAAAACAGGGATTGGCAAACATTTTTTATAAAGGTCTAGACAGTAAATAATTTAGGCTTTGTGGGCTTCAGTCTCTGCCACAACTCCTTAACTCTGCTGTGCAGAAGCAGCCACAGACACACGCAAACAAATAAGTGAATCTGAATTCATAAACAAATAAGCGACATTTGAATTCATAAAGTTTGTATGTATCACAATATATTCTTCTTTTGATATATATTTTAGCTATTTAAAAATGTAAAATACCATTCTTTCTCTTGGTTGCATATAAAAACAAATAAACAGGCAGCAGGCGAAATAAGGCCTATGCCAACCCCTGCGGAAGAAGAAAACTATTTACTGTGGAAATCTGTTCCTCTAAGTGCTGAGAGCTTACGCTGGCCCTCACTGTGACAGCTGAATTAGGAGTGTCTCTTCAAATCTGAAAAACTATATAAATGAGGGCAGACCCTCTTGCCATCTAGAAAAAAAATACAAGAGGTTCATACACATGCTCAACCACCCTAATAATGAGAAATGAAAACGAGAATTATAACGAGATACCATTTGCACTATCAGATTAGCAAGAATAAAAAATAATAAAAAAAAATTGGTCATTCCCTGTGTTGGGGAGGGAGGCTATGTGAAGGAGACAAGGTGTGTACTTTCTATTATTGGTGGGAATGTAAATAGGTAGACCTTCTAGAGGGCACTGTGGCACCAGGTAACACAATAAAAAGGTCACGTTCCCTTTGATCCAGCAATTCCAGCTCTAGGGAGGTATTTGAGGGTTATATTTGTATATTACATGCAAACTGTATATTCTTGTACTGTACTCATAAAATTGTTCACATTCACCATGGCATTGTTTGTAACAGCACAAAATTATAAACAACCTGGATGTATCCATGAAAAGGATACCAGTTATGAATCCTGGCATATCTGTGTAATGGCATTAGGAGGCAGCTTTGCAGTACTGACATGGATGAGCTCCAAGATTTACTGCTAAGGCAGGAGCAGGGTGCGGAGACCCCACCCAGGCTGCATGTGCCGGCCAGACCACCTCTGGGAGGAGCACCAAACCACTGCTGGCAGGGTGTGCTCTGGGAGAGGAGCTGGGGGATGTGGTTGGGACAGACATTCCTCACTATCTGACTTTTTGTAACTTTTGAAATTTTTCTCTGGTTATGTATACACATACACACAGAACAGTGTTAGTACTGGAGAGTGCTTCGGAAAGGGGAAACGGTGAATAAATAAATAGCCTGCCTTGTATTTTGCATCACGACTTGGACTCAAATGGGAGGTGGTTTTGAGAAACAGACTAAAAGAATCTAGGTGAATTGAAAGTTTTTGAGGAAACTACATCATGGAGATCGTGTGATAGAATTTTGCATGACTGAATATTTATTCATTGTAAATACCCTTTTTAAACAACATAAATACACCCTTTATAAACAACATAAACAGCAGTTATACATGTGGACCTTGCCAGATGGAATACACAGGAATCAAACTGACTACATACGTGGAAAGAGACAATGGAAAACCTTAATATTATCAGTCAGAGCAAGACCAGGGACCAATTGTTGACCATCAGTTGCTCCGGTGCAAGTTTAAGATGAAGCTGGAGAAAATTAAAACAAGACCACGAGAGCCAAAATATGACCTTGATTATATCCCACCTGAATTTAAAAACCATCTGAAGAAAAGATTTGTTGCAATGAACACCAGTGACAAAAGACCAGATGAGCTGTGGGATGATACTAAGGACATCAGACATGAAAGAAAGCAAAATGTCATTAAAAAGACAGGAAAGGCAGTGAAGACCAAAATGGATGTTAGAAGAGACTCTAAAACTTGGACTTGAATGGAGAGTAGCTAAAGTGGAAGAAATCATGAAGTAAAAGAGATGACCAGAAGATTTCAAAGGGTGGCTCAACAAGACAAAGTAAAGCATGAAATGTGCAAAGAACTAGAGTTACATGCTCGGCATTTTTCAAGCTGAAAAAAACTAAAGAGAAAGTCAAGTCTTGAGTTGCAATACTGAAGAATTTTATGGACAAAATATTGAACAATGTGGGACGTATCAAAAGAAGATAGAAAGAATACACAGTCACTGTACCAAAAAGAATTGGTCAACATTCAACCATTCCAGTAGGTAGCATATGATTAAGAATTTATGGTATTAAAGGAAGAAATCAAAGCTGCACTGAAGACAATAGCAAAAAAACAAGGTTCCAGGAAATGATGGAATACCCACTGAGATGTTTCAACAAACTGATGCAGAACTGGGGATGCTCACTTGTTTAGGCCAAGAAATTTGGAAGAAGAGGGACATCACTGCTGATGTCAGATGGATCTTGGCTGAAAGCAAAGAATACCAGAAAGACGTTTTCTTGTGTTTTTGTTGACTAAGCAAAGGCATTTGACTGTGTGGATCATAACAAATTATGGATAGTATTGTGAAGAATGGGAATTCCAGAACACTTAATTGTACTCATGTGGAACCTGTACATCAACCAAAAGGCAGTCATTTGAACAGAACAAGGTGGTACTGCATGATTTAAAATCAGGAAAGGTGTGCATCAGGGTTGTACTCTTTCACCATAGTTATTCGATCTGTATGCTGAGCAAATAATCTGAGAAGTTGGACTCTATGAAGAAGAACATAGCATCAAGATTGGAGGAAGACTCATTAACAACTTGTGATATGGTGATGACACAGCTTTGTTTGCTGAAGTGAAGAGGACATGAAGCACTTGCTGCTGAAAATCAAAGACTATAGCCTTCAGTATGGATTATACCCCAACAAAAAGAAAACATAAATCCTCATAACTGGACCAATAAGCAACATCATGATAAATGTAGAAAAGATTGAAGTTGACAGGGATTTCATTTTACTTGAATCCACAGTCAATGCCCATGGAAGCAGCAGTCAAGAAATCAAACAACATATTGTATTGGGCAAATCTACTGCAAAAGACCTCTTTAAAGTGTTAAAGAGCAAAGATGTCACTTTACAGACTAAAGTACACCTGACCCAAGCCATGGCATTTCAATAGTGAGAGCTGGACAATGAATAAGGAAGACCACAGAAGAACTGATGCATTTGAATTGTAGTGTTCATCTCTCATACTTCGGTCATGTTGTCAGAAGGAACCAGTCCCTGGAGAAGGATATCATGCTGGGTAAAGTAGAGGAGATCTGGTAGCATAGTGCATAAGGCATTTGACTGCTAACCAGAAGGCTGGCGGTTCAAACCCACCAGCCACTCCTCGGAAGGAAGGTTGGGCAATCTACTTCTGTAGTGATACTGCCTCGGAAACCCAAGGAGGGGTCTCTATGAGCTGGGTCTGACTCGACGGCACATAACAACAACAACAACAACAAAGTAGAGGGTCAACAAAAAACGGGAAGACCCTCAATGAGATGGATTGACACAGTGGCTGTGACAATGGGCTCAAGGATGACAAAGATTGTGAGGACGGCACAGGGCTGGTCAGTGTTTCATTCGACTGTACATAAATTGAAACTGACTCAACAGCACTTAACAACAACAACACATCATACAAATGTGAGAAATACCCCCAGGATACAAGAAAGAAGAACCTTGGTAGTGCAGTGGTTAAGTGCTCAGTTGCTAACCAGAAGATTGAGAGTTTGAGTCTACTAGTGTGGCTCTGTGGGAGAAAAGACCTAGTGATCTCCTGCTATAAAGATTATGGACTAGGAAACCCTACAGGGCAGTTCTCCTCTGTCACACTGAGTCACTACGAGTTGGGATTGATTCAATGGCAAACAACAACATACAAGAAAGAAGATTATGGCAGGGAAAAAAAAAAGGATTGGGAAGGTAAAAAAACCCAAGGCCCCTCAGCCATGCAAGAGTGCCTCCTCCTGGTCATTCTCTTTAGTAGTTTCTCCCCAACTCCAGCCTTTGTCTGGAGCATTCTCGTGGCTTTCCACAGCTCTGCTGTCTAGTCCAAATATTTCCTTTATTTTTCTTGTCTCCCATTTTTTAGGAGTCCCTGGGTGGTGCAAGTGAAAAGGATGGCAGTTCAAATCCACCCAGAGGTGCCTAGGAGAAAGGCCTGGCAATCTACTTCCAAAAAATCAGTCAGCGACAACTCTATGCAGCACAGTTCTACTATGAAACACAAGGGGTTGCCATGAGTTGGAATTGACTTAACGACAACTGTATTGGCTTGGCTCTCTTTTTGAGCTTCTTGGAAGAGATCAAGGTCCTTTTCTGTCTGAGTCATGGGCTCGGCCACCATCCACTCTCCTCTGGGAAGCGCCAGAGCACTTGTATGAACTGACTCTGCGATTCTGGATGTTCTATTTTGGGGTCATCCAGTTCTATAAAATCAATAATGATCACCATCATCATCATTTATTAAACATGGATTCTATGCTAAACGAGTTACAGGTTATCTCACTTTATCTTCAAAACAATCCTAGGAGAGAAAATGCCTTCACTCTTAAAGTATTAAACTGAGGCGCACAGGGTCCACAGTGAAGTGGAGGCACTGGGTTTGAGCTCAGCCTCCTCCAAGGCCCACAGGGAGCTCGCCTGCACTTTACCATAGCCCTCTCTCCTTCCCTGGACAACACAGAAGTTCTAAAGGCTTTGTGGCTTTCACACTCATCAGCTTGTTTTGATGGGCAAGTTGCCTATCTATCAGGCACCAGTACATGAACCTGAGTCAATACACATACCATGTCTTAGGTGAGTCAGCTTGGGTCTTTCCCTCTTGCCTCTTTGTTTAATGGCTAGTGAGAACAGCTAATATTTATGGACAGCTTAGGCCTTTACACAGATTATTTGGGTCCTCATAAGAACTAACTCTATGAGGTAAAGGACTGTTCTCTCCATTTTATAAAGAAGGAAACTGAGGCTCAAAGAGATAAAGTAACTTGCTGAGGTCACCTGGCTGGTACACAGAAGAGCCAGAATTCTCACCCTGGCATGTCTGGGGCCAGTACTTGCAACCTGGAACCCCACACTTACGTTTCATCATTTCCACCCTCCAGTCTGGGGGTCCCTCATTAATGCATAGTGATTTAGGGGGAGGGAGGCTTTGTAACTTATAACAATAGGGATTGAAGTTAGATAATAAGAATGTCCCCATTATGGTGGTAAAGGTTACTGTCTTAGTTACCCAAACCAAAAAACTCACTGCTGTTGAGTTGGATCTGACTCATAGCAACCCTTCCTTGGGTTTCCAAGGTGGTATCACTACGGAAATAGATTGCCCAACCTTCATTCGAGGAATGACTGGTGGGTTTGAACCACCAGCCTTCTGGTTAGCAATCAAGTGCTGCTATAACAGAAATACTACAAGGGATGGCTGTAACAGAAATTTATTTTCTCACAGTTTAGGAGGCTAGAAGGCTAAATTCAGAGCTCTGGCTCTAGGGGAAGCCTTTCTGTATTGGCTCTGGGGGAAGGTCCTTCTTTCTTCAGCTTCTGTTTCCTTGCTCCTTGGAGATCTCCTTGTAGTTTGGCATCTAACTTCCCCTATTTCTGCTTGCTTAATCGGCTCCTTTTATATTTTATAAGAGACTGACTCAAAAACACTCTACACCAATCCTGCCTCGTTAACATAACAAAGACGAACCATTCCCAAATGGGATTATATATATTTATTAAAAAACAAACAAACAAACCCAAACGCCCTGCCATCAAGTGGGATCTGACTCATAGCAACCCCTCTTTGAGTTTCTGAGGTGGTATCACTATGGAAGTAGGCTGCCCAACCTTCCTTCCGAGGAATGGCTGATGGGTTTGAACCACCAGCCTTCTGGTAACAGACAAATGCGTTAGGCACTATGCCACCAGAGCTCCTAACAACAGGCATAGAGGTTAGGAATTACAGCACGTATTTTTTGGGGACACAATTTAATCCATAACAGTTACTAAACATTTGAAAATATAAGTGAAAAACTTTTTTTTTAAATGTCCACCCCCCTGTTTTTTAGGGGTTTCTAAAAATCTTACCTTCCAAAGAGGGCTAAGGTGGGCTAAAGTACTTTTATGGAAGTAGATTGCCCAACCCTTTTCAAATGGAGTGGGGCAACCAGAGGACATTAGCATCAGGCTACGACTTGACCCTCCAGGGGAATGCCCCTGAGCTAACCAGGTAGTTGTCACCTGGAGTAAATGTGGTATAAGTTACCTCTGCCATCTTCCAAAGTGCTCACCTGGGAGGATGTTGGCTAGCCACAAAGTTCAACCCAGACCCACCCGGACACCCCTGCCTCTCACTTGAATCCTCTGTGTTGTCCTCCAAGGGGTCGAGCTTTGCTCTGGGTAACATGAAGACTGTAGAACATAGCTCAAGTCCATTTGCTTGGTTTCCCAAGTTTGTGATTTTTTTTTCCACTTGGTTTTGGGGTGGCAGGGTATAGAGGGGGTAGGCTCAGGAGCAGTAGCTCACCCCTTCCCCCAGGTTCCTCAAAGTGAGGACTTCCTGCATCAGAACCAGGGGATAGGTTCCCTGGGCCTCACCCTAGGTCCATGGATTGTATGTGCTTGAGGCCAGGAAGCAGCATGCTAACATATCCTCCAGGTGATGACTCCACAGGCTGCAGCCCAAGAACCTCCACTCTAGTCTGAGTGTATCATTCACAGCAGAGGGGGAGGCAGGGGAGACTGCGACCTGACATCAAGGGGAAAACCACCAAGCGACCAAAGGAACCCACAGAAAGGGAGCAGCAGATTCAGGGCTGCATTCTGTAGTGTCCAGCACAAGAAAACTCAGATGTTCATAACAATAATTCTGGGTAATCAAGGAAAAAAAAAAAAAAAACAAACCAAACTCACTGCCGTGGAGTCAGATCCGACTCATAGCGACCCCTCCTTGGGTTTCCGAGGCGGTATCACTATGGAAGTAGATTGCCCAACCTTTCTTCCGAGGAGTGCCTGGTGGGTTTGAACCACCAGCCTTCTGGTTAGCAGTCAAATGCCTTAGGCACTATGCTACCAGAGCTCCTATGAGTAATCAAGAGGAGGTTAAAAAAAAGATAACCCATCAATGGCTTCCTATTCCTCAGAATAAAATCTATGTGCTTCAGCAAAGCCTACTAGCTCACACTAGGAGGCCCTCCCAACCTCATCACCTACCATTTTCTGTATTTTCACCAGCCTCAAGCCTTGCCTGAACTTGCCATAGTCTTACCTACCCTATGACCCTTGCCAAAGTAGTTCCTTCTACCTGGAATGCCCTTCCCCTACCTCTTTGTGAGGCTGATCCCTTCATTCTTTATGTCTGAGCCCGTCACCTCCCTGACTACTGTGGGACTCATCAATTCTTTCCATCACATCTTTGGTTTCAACTTGCTTTTATTTAGTGTTTTGGCTCCTCCTCATCCCTCCCCAAATGCATGCTCCATGAAGGCAGCCACTGAGTCTACCTTCTTGTTGTTAAAACTAAAGCACCCAGTACCTGACACAGTAGATGCTAAAGATGTATCTGCAGAAAAAGTGAATAATGGCCACAGGGCACCTAGCAGTGTGTGGTGCATGGCGGGCATTCATGTAAGTATGAAACTTTCGTCCTCATCTCACTATCCTTTGAATGAGAAAGCAGGGCAATGTGTACTGCCCTTCTCAAAGATTACCATCAAAAATTACTAAAAGAAAGGGGGGAAATAAAAGATTTGCTGTTTAGAGAAAAATATCATCAATTACATTATAACTACCTCATGTGGTAACTTTCCTCAGTGCTGCCTTATCTGGTATGTGAAGGACTGGCAGGTGTGTTTTACTGGGTTTGTGTCCACGTCTCTTGTGGTTCAGAGCATGGAGTCTGGAGCCAGACTGTCTGGTTTAAATACTAGCTCAGCCACTAGCTATTCTGGTTATCAGCCACTTTAAGACTTTGTTGTTGTTGTTGTTAAGTGCCGTCGAGTCGTTTCCGACTCATAGCGACCCCATGCACAGCAGAACGAAACACTGCCCGATCCC
>NW_006921613.1:19153750-19169483 GCF_000298275.1 Orycteropus afer afer | reverse complement strand
GTAGGGTAACAAGGGAACGTGTTCAGTGCAGATCAGTGAGTAAGCCTTTACTTTAAGACTTAGTGGCTCAAAATAATTTTCTCTAGAGGTTCTCTGGGCTCAGCTGTGTGGTTCTCATTTGGGATCTCTCATGAGGTTACTGTCAGATGGCAGCTAAGTTTGATGTCATCTGAAGGCATGACTGGGCTGAACGTCCAAGGTATCATCTTTACTCATTTCAGCAGGGCTAGCTGGAACAGCTGGGGGCTGACTGAGCCTGTTGGTCTCTTCAAGTGACTAGCCTGAGCTTCCCTCACAGCATGGTGGTCTCAGGGTAGGTGGGCTTTTTAGATGGACGTTGGCTTGGCAAATATTCCAAGAGATCCAGGAAGAACCTGCAAGGATTCTTAAGCTCTAGACTTGGGAAGTCATGAAGTATCATTTCTGTTGAATTCTGTTGGGCAAAAAGTAAGTTTCAGGTCATTCCAGATTCAAGAGGAGGAGATGTCATAGGGACAGATACAGGGAGACATGGGTCATAGTGGGGTAGGGGTGGTGAGGAAGCATCTTTCCAGAGTAGCTACCAGACTTGCTATATTACTGTGGGCAAATAACCTCTCTGTACTTCAGTCTCTTATATAAAATGCAATAATAGCTCCTGTCTCATAGTGCTTTTGTGAAGAGCAAATGAGTTAATAATACATGGAAAGCACTTACCAATGTACTATATATAGTATTACTGTAGTGCCTAAGGCATTTGACTGCTAACCAGAAGGCTGGTGGTTCAAACCCACCAGCCACTCTTTGGAAGGAAGGTTGGGCAATCTACTTCCATAGTGATACTGCCTTGGAAACCCAAGGAGGGGTTGCTATGAGTCAGATCTGACTCGACAGCAGTGAGAGTTGAGTATTATTATTACTACTCAAAACAGTAAAGAGCAAACCTTTTCTTGGATTAATAGCTGTATCCCAATGTCTATTAAATGTCTTCTGATATATTGTTTATGATTTTTTCTATATGTAAAGTAAGAGAAGTACCCTTCTCACAATCAAAAAGTCCAGCCAGATTTGAAGGCTGGGTAAAAGCAGTCATTTTTCATGATCAACTGTGCATTTAAAATATTAAAAAAACCTAAAAATAGCTGTTAGGGCCTGGCAAATGCCACTCTGAGTCATGGTGATGACATGCTCACACCAGGGCCAGAGGGAGCAACGCTTGTGGTGTGGAATTTCCCATGGCACCAGCGGAAAAGAAGCCACGAATGTGTTTGTTAGCAAACTTCCCTGAAACAAAAAGAAACCAGGATTTCCTGCTAGAAGACTAAGAAGTGAGTGATGTCCCAGAACCTCACAACTCAATTTCAGACCGGCCTTAGCAATAACCAGAAAACAGGATCTGTCAACAAATCACTGGGAGTCAGCCACAGCCCTTGAGGATGGACATTGTTCTGTTGCTGCCAAATTCAAACAAAGCCTAGAGACAGGTCATTGAGCTCAAACTCTAAATATAAAAATGGCTTCATTATCTGAGCCTGTTGACATAGGTTCTATTCTACAGAATTCTCTGACCATGCCATCCTCTACTTCATATCCTTGGGCATTCGGTCCTGTGTTCAGGACAAAACCCAATCTCTTGCCATGTGTGCCCACCCCCTACATATCCATATTCCAGCCACTTGTACAATTTGTGTGCCCCCAAAGGGCCCAGAGCTCATACATATTTTTCTACCTCTGCACATACTTTTTCTGCTATCTAGAAGAGAATAAAAATAGTATGTGTAGCCATGGTTATCTTCCCCTTGACTTTGTGCCAGGTAGACACTGTGGTGAGAACTTCACATCATCATCTCACTTATTTCTCACCCTGTTCTAGAAAGCCTTGGCATTGTTGGTCAGTGAATTTGTCCATTTGTCTTGGGAGGTTATGATTAAGAAAAGCCTCTTCACAAGGACTGATCAGTGGAATAGAATTGAGAGTCTAGAAATAAATCTTCCCGTTTATAGCCAATTTATTTTTGACAAAGTTACTAAGATAATTAAATGGAGGAAAGACTAGTTTTTCAATAAATAGTACTGAGACAAGGGGATCTCCACATGCAAAAGAATGAAGTTGGACCCTTTCTTGATTCTCTAGTGCTGCTATAATAGAAATACCACAAATGTATGGCTGTAACAAACAGGGATTTATTCTTTTACAGGTTAGGAGGCTAGAAGTCAGAGTTCAAAGTGACAGCTATAGAGGCTGGATGAAGGCCCCTTGACCTTGGCTTCAGCTCTGCTTCTTGCTCCTGGCCTGCAGAGCTGGAGATGTCTCTTAACTTAGGCAGGTGCTGGTGGCTGAGGCTGACAAACTCAAGGTCGACAAGTATGATAGCACAATGCCAAGTTTAGCAAGCAACACGGCAGGCTACTTGTTGAAATCCAGAAACAGTCTTGAGATTGGCAGACAACATGGCAGGCCACTGATGACTCGGCCAAATGCAGGATCCAGATATGCCAAGAAGCTCAGAGATCTTTCTCAAAGCTTCTCCTTATATACTGGAAGCAGACCACACCTCTAAGACAGCTACTCAGCTGCTTACAGAAGATTCCACCATGGAGTTGATTACGACTCTTATCATGGGGAGTAACAACATCCAGCTGTCCAGATACTCAAAACCAGACCCAGCCAAGTTGACACATAAGTGTAACTACCACAGACCCCTATCTCACACCATAAATAACAATTAATTCAAAATGGATCATAGACTTAAATGCAAGAGCTAAAACTATAAAACTCATAGAGAAAAATATGGGAGAAAATTTTCATGATCTTGGGTTAGGCAAAGCCTTCTCAGATATGACATTAAAAGCCCAAGTGACAGAAGAAAAATTAAATTGAACTTCATCAAAACAAACAAAAAAAATTTGTGTTTCAAAGGACATTGTTAAGAAAGTTATAGGACAATCCAAAGAATGGAAGAAAGTATTTGCAAACCATGTATCTGACTTATATCTAGAATATATAAAAAACTGTTACAACTCAACAGTAAAAAGACAAAACAATTAAAAGTTGAGTAAAGGAACAGCATAGACATTGCTTCAAAGGGGATATGCAAATGACCAATAAGCACATGAAAACATGTTTAACATCATTAGCCATTAGAGAAATGCAAACCAAAACCACAATGAGACACCATTTTGCACCTGCTAGGATGGCTATAATAAATATACATAACAACAAGTGTTGGTGAAGAAGTGGAGAAAAACACTACTGGTGGGAATGCAAAATGATGCAGCCACTTTGGAAAATAGTCTGGCAAGAGGTTAAATACTGAGTTATCATGTGACCTAGCAATTCTACTCCCACATATATACCCAAGATAATTGAAAATGTACCCTCACACAAAAATGTGGACATAAACATTCATAGCCACTATTCATTATAGTCACAAAACTGAAAACAACCACATGTCTATCAATTGATGAATGTGTTGTTGTTAGTTGCTGTTGAGTTGGTTCTGACTCCTGGTCACCCCATGTGTAGGGCAAACAGTTAAGTGCGTGACTGCCAGAGGAAAGGCTGGTGGTGTGACCCTGGAAGGCCTGGAAATCTGATTCCAAAAGGTCACAGTTTTGTGAACCCTATGGAGCAGTTCTACTCTTCACACATGGGGTTGCCATGAAAACTGATGAATAGATCAATAAAATGTGGCATGTCCATACAATGGATTATTATTTAGCATAAAAAGGAATAAATTACTGATACATGCTACAACATGGATGAACCTTAAAAACATCATGCTAAATGAAAGAAGCCAAACACAAAAGCCACATGTATGATTCTCAGAATAGGAGTTGGGGAGTGACTGCTAATGTGATAAGGTTTCTTTCTGAGGTGATGAAAATGTTCTAAAATTGATTGTGGTGATAGTTGCACAACTGCATAAATATACTAAAAAAACAATGAATTATACACTTGGGAAAAAAAAAGAGAAAGAATATAAAGCCAAAAAGAGAAAAAAATCTCCTTCTTTCAGCAGTTTTGCTGACTGTTTCATACCCCCTATGCCTGGGGACTGACAGGGTCCTCCTGCTCACTGCACATCTTGATAGAACTCATGTAACTTCCAGGGTATGGATTGGCTTGTTTGCTTGTCTGTCTACCCCACCTGAGTGTGGATGCCCTGGGCAGGCCCTGTGTCTCAGTCATTTTGAATCCTGGCATTTAGGACAGCCTTGACACCCAGTAGATGCTAACTACACATGCGTGTTAAATGACTACTCTCTAGCATGCCCCTAATATTCCCTATTTCTTTTCACACCATCACTTCTAAAACAAAGAAATACCAAAATGTTAATACACACACATATGGGCATTTACTCTGGGCACTATTCTCTGCTTTCTATGTGCTCACTTACTTAACAACCTAATGCACTATTATTACTCCCATTTTATAGGAAGATTACAATTTCCCCAAGGTCACATGGTTAGTAAATGGCTGAGATGATTTTAACCCAGGGAGCCCAATGCTATTGCCTGTGCTCTTCCCCCTATATTATATAGCATAGGCTCTGGGGGCCTCAACTCCTTGATTGGACCAAGGAAACTAATTGGTTTGATTCTCAGAAACTCTTAATAAAATTCATCGCTTACATCTACAGTCCTTGGACTAGGCTGGCCAACTTAACCACTGCTCCACCTCCCCTCATGGCCTTCTGTTTGCTTCTAAGTTTCTTTTGTTCTCAGGTCTCTTGGCGCTTCTTAGCAGGGTTTTTGCTGCTGTTGAACCTGACTATCATCTTGCTTCAGGCCTGCTCTGTCTTTCAGGAGAAAAGATGCATCCCTCCCTGTGTATGTGTGCGTGCTTTCCTCTCAGGCCCTTCTCCTAACCAAGGCTGAGAGAAGTCATTCTTACCTGGGTATCTCTAATGTTCTCTTCCTTTCCTGAGCAGTCTTCAAAATCCAGTCTTTTGTCTTTTAAGTTGAAAAACTTGTCAAATAGGAGTATTTGTACTTCCCTGATTATGGTTTGCTTTAGCTTTTCTTATTTTCTTCTGCATCTGTATTAATCACAGGTTGGATTTCCATCCCGTCTCCTAGGCCTGTTGTTTCATTTGACATAATCATGTTTGAGAACTTTAGCTGTGTGGGCAGACCTTTCATGTTTACCTGTCAGTATTCAGATGTCTTTCTTTATTCTTGAAGGCTTTCCTTAATGTTGGAGTCACCGGATGTTGCAAATGGTTAACAAACTTTCAGCTGCTAACTGGAAGTTTGGAGGCTTGAGTCCATCCAGAGGCACCATCGAAGAAAGACCTGGTGATCTCCTTCCAAAAAATCTGCCATTAAAACCCCCTGGAGCACAGTTCTACTCTGACACACATGGGGTACCATGAGTCAGAATTGACTCCATGGCAACTGGTTAGTTACTTAATGCTGCCAGAGATGACCTAAGTGATGCTTATCCATAACTGTTAAAATGTTAATGACTTTGAAGCTTATATTATTGTCAGTATAGTTAGAGCCTCCCAGTTTCATGAATTGCTATTGTCTATTGCTTTTACTAGGAAGGCATTTTCTGCCCTTTTCACCATCTTCTCAGTTTTGATCACTGCATTATAATGAATAGGCTGGAACTAATAGAGAGAGAGGCTTAAATGTCAGAAGGAGAAACACTCAAATTTTCATTTAACAAGCTGTTGGGCCTGGTAGAACGGATAGACCTATGGCACAATTCATATCAAGAGTTTATTTTTTTTTCTTCTATAGTTATTTACATTTTTTAAAGGGAAAAATCGTATTATTTTGTTACCAAAGTTAAGTCTATTGAAGGCTGTACAAAATATCATAATCTAAAGAAACTGCAGGAATAATTATTTGTTGCTAAAACTGCACCTTCAATGCTTATATACTTAACAGATGGACAAGTACAGCAGAGGCCATGTGAGAATTTTTCATGCTCCCTCATTAGAGAGGATGTTATGATTGGAGCCAGACCCTAGAGGTCTGTACCAAGTAGCTGAGAACACACTGTGGTCACGCTGAGCCCAGGAATAAATCTCAGATTATGTTTAGGTTCAGCATGAGATAGGCAGTATTTCAGGAAGAAAACAGCTCAGGAGCCAGATGAATAAGAGATCAATCAGGGATGAAAATAAAGATGTGCCAAGGAGCTCTGGTAGCATAGTAGATGAAGCATTTGGCTGCTAACCAGAAGGTCAGCAGTTCAAACCCATCAGCCACTCTGCAGAAGGAAGATGGGACAATCTACTTCCATAAAGATTTACCCAATGGGGGTTCACTATGAGTTGGAATCAGCTCAAAAGCAGTGAGTTTGGTTTTTGAGTTTTGGTGTGAGTGTGCTCACTCTTCCCATTACTAGAATCAAAAGTCTCAAAACTTTTGGATAACATGGATAACATCCACGTTATCAAGGATGAATGGATGTTCTGAAGAGTGAACCAACGATTATAAAGATGGCAGAGGATGGACAACACTTCATTCTGTTATACACAAGGTCACCATGAGTTGGAGTTCACTTGACAGCAACTAATGACAGTAACAGCACTGTTAGCAATAGTTTAAGCTGAAAGAGTTTACAAATAAAATCTATTCTTTGGAGTAACTGTGTTGAAAATGTCAGCTGAGTGAGCCAACCACCAGTTGTGCCACATGTGTCATACGAGTACCGAGCTTGGGAGCCCTGACCACCACTGGTCATGAGTCATTGAAGCTGTCCTTTCTTACCAGCTGCTGTGTCCATCAGGGTGGCAGGTACTAGCTGGCTGGCTTGAATTGTCCATGCTATTTCTGTGCATAGGATGTGAGTAAGTACATGCTATGGTAAGTCAGACAAGGATATGAGTCAGAGTTATAAAGAACTTTAAAGAGTTAAAACAAACAAACAAAAGAAATCCCACAAAAACTAAAACCGAGCTTCAAAGCATACTGAAAACATCATGCCATGCTTCCCTATGACTGTAAAGGACCTACAGCTTGAAGAACACTTAATACTTAACAAGCTTAGGACAAACAGAAAAATATAGATGATTAGAACTGGCCAAAGGACTTCCAATGAAAAGAAATAGAAACGAAAAAAATCTAGAGATCTTAAAATTTAGAGGTAAAAAAACAGATTTATTACCAGGACCACATATTTCTCTAGCATACTTCAGTCAAACATACAGACGTGAGATGTGGATAGCTTGGAAGAGCTGTGGAACATGGATGGATTTGCTTTTTAAAATAAAACATCTTATATGTAGAGCAATTTTACCAGGGCTGAATTAATGGTCCTAAACTGGGTCTCAAAAACAAAAACAAACAAAAAAAACACAACTATTGGCACTGAGAAGATACACAAATAAGATGACCACCTGTAGCTCTGTTTGTAAAAGTGAAAACTATTAACAACCAAAGTATCCACAAATCAGTTAAATACATTATGTTGTGTCCCTATGGAACACACACACACACAAGAAACCAAACTCACTGCTGTTGAGTCAGATCCGACTCACAGTGACCCTTCCTTAGGTTTCCAAGACAGTATCACTACGGAAGTAGATTGCCCAACCTCCTTCCGAGGAGTGGCTGGTGGGTTTGAACAGCCAGCCTTCTGGTTAGCAGTCAAGTGCCTTAGGCACTAACTGCTTTTCTATTTAAAATGACATGTAAGGAAGTCTCTAAGGAGACAGTTGTTGTTGCTGTTGTTATTTGCCATCAAGTCGGACCTGATTCATAGCGACCCTTCCTTGGGTTTCCAAGGCAGCATCACTACGAAGTAGGTTGCCCAAGGAGACAGAGGAAACACTTTATAATTGTTATTTGTGACAGATTTTTTTTAATGTCCATATTCATTGCTTGCATCCTTTATAACACATCTTTATTACTTTTATAAGTGAAAATAACGAAGCTATTTATAAGAGAGGAGAATAGTATTAGCCTGGCTCCTGTCACTGCAATGTTCTCAAAGGCCTTGGGGTGGCCTGATGGCATCAGTCCTGCCCTGTATGGCACTTCCGGGGCTTGTTTTAACAGTGTAGGCCCAGATGGCAAGTGCTGGGAGGGGCAGCCACATGGTGAGCTAAGCTCTCTGTGAGTCCATGGAGGCAGGAGAGTTGGTATTGCTAAAATGCCACAAGAAAGGAGGGCTTATGGCCTAGGAGTCCATGGGTCATGCAAAGGTAAAATGCTCAGCACTTAATGAAAAGTTGGAGATTTGAGTCCACCCAAGTTGCCATGGAAGAAAGGCCTGGTGATCTACTCCTAAAAAAATCAACTTTATCACGGGACCCTTACTTTCTAGCTCCCAGGCATGTCTCTGTGGCTGTGAAACTGTACTTCTGAGAGGTGGGGGAGTTCACTGCCTGGCCATAACCCATGGCCCTAACCCCAGATAGGTTGCTGCTCAACTTCATCATGCCAGCATTTCTCATACATTGTTGTACTGACTTGCTATTCAAGGGGTTGTGGAGTGTTGTCAGTGAGAACAGCAACAGATCTGCTCCATCTCCCTCTCAGCAAAGCCTTCCTGAACCAGCCTGTGTTTCAAGATCTGGGGGGGAAGGGAATTGCCTGATCTGTCTCTGTGACTACAGGAATCCATCCTAAAGCCCTTCCAGTCAGAGTCTCTTCTCCTTAAGTAACTTGTGTCCTCCAGGAGGGGGTGAGGTGGATAGCAGGGCCATCTGCCTAACCACACTACAAAGATCTGAAAGGGCTGTTGCTTCAGCCTTGCCTTTTGAAGGCTAAAGCAGCCCAGACATCACTGATCTTTACAAAATGCTTTCTATGCTTCGTAGTGCTTCTCTGAAGGCCCTTCTGGTCTGATTTTTCCCACCCTAGAGCTTCCCTTAGCCATTCCTACTCATACTTCAGATCCTCCCTCAAATGTTGCTTCCTTGGGGAGCCTTTCGTAGCATCCCAAGGTTCCCTCCCATCACACACTGAGACATGAGCCAACATCTCATAGTGCTTATCCCAGTTCTCATGTTTTATTTAATCACATGATAGCTTGATTAAAGTCCATCTTCTTCAATATAACATAAGCTCCTTGAGGGCAGAAACGGCACCTGTTTTTGCTGCATCCCAGGGTGGGCATCAGTGGCTGGTACAAAGTAGGTATCCAATAAAGGCTTACACAAGGAGAGAATGCAGCAAAGCTTACTCGGTGGAACATATGCCAACAGGAAGGAAGGAAAAGGCAGCTGGGAGAGGCTTCTCTCCCTTGCTGTAACTGGTTTGCTTCCTTTATTTTTTGTCATATGTGTTCAACTGAACAGTCAGCAAAGGGTATGTCATGTCTTCTGGGGACACTTATAACCTGAAGATTTATCTGAAATGGTCATTAATAGTAGATGACAATGTGTAAAGGAATTACGAGGTTATGGCTACAACTCTGGGAAGTTTCTCAGTTGAAATGGCAGAACCTTTGATGCTATCACCTCTTGGCTGTTTCTTGGGGGCCATTTAGCTCTGGACTCTTGGGCTACTCAAGGATGCTGTGGGTACCCTGGGCAATGGCTGCATGGTAAGATGGACAGAACACAACTGGAGACAGAAATCCACTGCTAACATCAGAGAGAGACCCAGACAGCATTGGGAGAGGGATGAGATGTGGGACGGGTGGGCCACTGACCTCGGCTGATGCGTTGCTTTTCCCCAGACAGGATGCCGGGGCTGTCGATGATGCTGATGCTCTTCAGGACCTGGTTGGGCAGCTGGGAGCACATGAATCTGGAAGAAACAGATCAGAGGTAGATTCAGAAACATGCATCACAGAGTGCTCTAACTGCAGAGTTCCTTGGCTCTTGGGCATTACAAATGTCATCTGTGAAATGGAGTCTGGATGTGACTGACACAGGGAACAGACACTGGTGCATGGGAGGTGTGGGAGGGTGCACTGGGATCTACTGCTGCCTGCCGCCAGATCCCTTTCTGTTAATTTTGATTTTAGCTATCATGTATTGAAGGCGCCCTGGTTAGGTGCTTGCCTGCTAACCAAAAGGTCAGTGGTTTGAACCCACCAGTGGCTCTGTGGGAGAAAGGGACCAGTGATCTGTTCCCATAAAGATTAAAGCCTAGAAAATCCTATGAGGCAGTTCCACTCTGTCCTGTAAGGGTTACTATGAGTCGGAATCAACTTGACGACACTCAACAACAAGCATGTGTTGAACATTTTGGTATTTTACAACCATCATCATATCATTTGATCTTCACATTATCCTCACAAGGAAGAAACTACTAATTAATTTCAGAACACAAAGATCTTCAGAGAGGTTGTGTAACTTGCTCAGAGTCTCAGAGCTAGGCCTTAAACCCAGGTTAGCCCCAACTTTTCTATTCCCTCTTCCATGCTGTTCCTTGCCAAAACAGCCTGGTCTTCTGCTCTCAGGGAACCCCATGCTTCCTTTGGGGTACACTGTCCCCTGAGCTGGAGTATCCCATACTCTTTATCTAGTCTCTGCCTACTCCATGAGAGCTAGATGTACTGGGCCCTATTTTCACTGTCTGATGCCCCAGGGACTCAGCATCTAGCTTGGTGCCCACTTTGACATCAGGCTCACGGTGGGGCAGGCACCTGTGTGCAATTCCCCAAATCCTCCAGGTGTGCAGGAGTTCTGGGACTGTCCTAAGAGTGAGTGAAGGGGCCAGGGCTGGGGGAGGGGGCTCTGGAGAGCATCTCCAGGCCCCCTTCCCCATCTATCCCTTCCTGATACCATCTCCTTGCTCTCATTCTGACCTTCCCCTGTGGTTCCAGTCAGCTGCCCCCATCTGCCCCACAGGAAGCAGAGTAGTGTGGGAGGAAAATTCTTACCTGTGGGTCAGCAGCCCTGTTTTAGGTTCAGCTCAGGCTTTGGCAATAACTTCCTGTGGAACACCAGACAAGGGCTTCCCCACTCTGGGCTCAGTTCTCTTGTGTGTAAAATGAGACATTTGAACCAGCGATTGGTGATGTCTTTTTTAGCTTTAACCTTGTGTAGCTCTGTAAGTAACAGAGGGAAACACTTTCCTACTTCCACTCCCAGCCACAGAGCCTGCCTTGGTCTTTGTTAATCACTGTATACATTTTAAGGTGGAAGCTATAGAGTACCTCTCCTTTTCCTGTATTTAAATGGTGAACTTCTATCTCTGTGTGGGAGAAGCCTGAAAATATGTGGTAAAAGCTCAATCATTCCATTCAGTGGGACTGGAGGGGATTACTCAGAAAGTAAATATGCTGGGAATGCAGGCCAGGGAGGCCTACCCGGCCTCCTCTGTGTACATGTGGACAGTACGGCAGGGTGGGGGGCACAGCACCATGGCAGGGGTAAGCACCCCAGAGTAAGAGGTGCAATTACTGACATTTCAAAATAATTTTCTTTGAAGGTGCTCAGGATAAGTTTGTCACACATTCTTTTCTACATTTTCTAATGAGCCCTGGAAGTTGTAAAATAATATATTATGATCATTATGCAGCTGGAAAATGGAAGCACAAAGCATTTATGACATCTTGAGGTCACCCAACTAACACATGGCTGGCTATGGCTGGCTGGAGACTACAATCTAATATTTCTAATGTCAGTGGAGCAGAACTCATAACATTAAAAATAAAGGTCAAGTTAATTGAAATGAAGCCCCTCATTTCTGATTTTCTGGTCCCTTTGGCACATCTAACCTTTGAATAAACCCTACTGTCCAACACTGGGCAGATGAGCAAGAAAAAGTACCTATGGGCCACTAAGCAGCAGTCTTTCTAAGTGTACAGAGGAAGAGCACCCTAACTTAATTCTCTAGAATTGGGCTAGACACAGAGTTCTGAGCACATCATGGGAGATCACATTTCTAGTCAGTAATGATCTGGCCTGTTATCCCAGGGCTGTTGTTGTTATGTGCCGTCGAGTCATCCCGACTCATAGCGACCCCTCCTTGGGTTTCCAAGGCAGTATCACTACGGAAGTAGGATTGCCCAACCTTCCTTCCCAGGGCTAGCCTTTTTATATATAAGGAGCTCTGGTGGTGCTGTGGTTAAGGCATTGGGCTGCTAACCAAATGGTCAGTGGTTCAAACCCATTATCACTCTGTGGGAGATGAGGAGGCTGTCTGCTTCTGTAAAGATTTACAGCCTTGGAAACCCTTTGGGGGTCTGAGTTGCAATCAACTCACTGGAAGTGGGTTTTTAAAATCTTTTTTATTAGGCAGTCCAAGGCATTTGGCATTGCTGAGAAAGTTGCAAGTACATGAAACAATTTTTACACAAACTGTTATTCTGGAGAGGTTGATCTTCCTCCCAAATCACAAGTTTGCACTCAATATCAAGTTTTCCAAAACACAAAACCCCTGGATTCTAACAGAGGGATTCAAAATTTATAAACTGTTCCCTCCCTCTGTGGAAAGTGACAACACTTCAACACCCCACAGGCCTCCTGCCCAACAGCAGAGGCAAAATGCATGAGCCACAAACCAGATGGAGCCAGATGTGGTGATGTCATACAAAGGAGTGAGCCAAGGGACCAAAAAGGACAACTTCCAAGAAGAGGAGAAGACAGAGGAGAGAGAAGTTCTTTGGGGGCACTGGGAAAAGAGTTGTACGTGCAAACTCCACTCTATAAAAGAGTATCGAGCACAGAGCACAAGTAAGCATACAGACCCCACATGGGCACAGCTCCCACTCAAAGGGTTAGAACTATACAGCAATGTTTGCAGGAAAAAACTCTAATGTTGCAACAATCGGGTCTTACTTTCATGCTTTAAGAAAGGAAGCTGAATAGCAGGGTTCTTTTGTATGTCACAGTTGGCCTTAAGTCAGGCCTTCCCAGCTTATGTGTTTCTGCTGAAACGTTTCCAAGCAGAGATTTGCCGTCCCGAGATGGAGTTCCAGCACCTTCCCTGGAGTAGTTAACATGAAGGGTGTTTATTTGAGGCTTCTGCACTTCACATTAAACATGCAGACATATTGCTGTTAAACCCAGGAGACTTACCATAGCCTTCTTCTTTTAAATACACGTATGTGAGTTGTTTTCCTCTGCTTTTATTTTCTATTGTGGTGAAATACATATAACAAAATTTGCCATTTTTCAACCATAAGCTTTTATGAAGTGTCTCCCTCCCCAAATGCTGACCTGACACATTTCATTTTCTGAAATAAAATGAGGGGATTAGGGTAGGAGACCAAGATCCTACACTAAACTTATACTTCATGTCACCTCCACATCCAAGGAAGGTTCAGGAGGAGCAGAAATGGGAGGATCAAGTAATGGTCTGGGCTGTAAGGCCTTAGGGAATTTGCCAAGACTTTGCCACACAGTAAAACAAGGGGATAAGTAGAATAGATGACTTGAAAAATTTCGCAAATGTCAAAATTCTAATTCAATGATCAAAAAATTATTTTAACTAGGCTTTTAATATAACCAGGTAGTATCTTAATAGTGATTTGGATTTCCAAACAATGAGCGATAGCTGTAATAGTTACAGTAATACTAAAATAACATAGACATTTACTGAGCACTTACTATGTGTCCAAGTACTATTCTAAGCATGTTCCTTGCACATTAACTAATTTAATATTCACCACAACCTCAGAGGCAGTGGCTGTGAACTGCCAATTTACAAAGGAGGAAACTGGGACATAGTGGGGTCATGGACCATAACCTGCCAAGTCACCTGGCTGATTAAGTGATGAAGCTGGGATGCTAACCTGGCAGCTCTGACTCCAGGTTCCAACCCACTAGGCTACTCCTATCATTCCATGCATTTGAACCCTGTGATGTACCTTTAGTTTACATAGAAGGCAATATCCTAAAGCAAATAAAGGAGTGATGATTCATAGACCTGGATTTTTTTCCTCTTCAGTTGCTGTGGAGTCAACCATGTGTGTGAGTGGAACTGTGCTCCATGCGGTTTTCACTGGCTGATTTTTCAGAAGTAGATCATCAGGACTTTCTTCCAAGGTACCTCTGAGTGGACTTGAACCTCCAACCTTTTGGTTAGCAGCTAAGCCCGTTTGTCCCACCTAGGGAAGGTGCTTTCTTGTGTAGCTTGTTCTCCATCTACTGGAAGGTCAAGCACAGAACAGGAGGCAGAAGATCTGGGCTCTAGGCCCATCTCCTGTTCACCACCATGAGACCTTGTGAGGCCTCTGAACTTCTCTGAGGACTCCCAGGTTTGTCATTGTTGTTGGGTGTCACTGAGTTGATTCTGACTCACAGCAACCCCATGTGACGTTGTAGAATTTCTCCATAGTGCTTCCTAGGCTGTAATCTCTGCAGGAGCAGATCACCAGGTCTGTCTCCTGCAGAGATGCTAGGTGGGTTCCAACTGCCAACCCTTTGGTTAGCAGCTGAGTACTTAACCCACTGCACCACCATGGCTCCTTAAGTTTGTCATTAGGTTCAAATAAACCTCAATGCATAGTGAAGAGAGTGTAGAGCTGTTTCGAAGCACTTGCTATGATGCTTATTGACTATTTTATTGATGAGGAGAGGGGGACCAAAGAGATTACATAACTTCCTAAATTTGCACAGTAAATAGGACACTATATACAAAAAGACAAATAAACTGTGAAGCAAATCAAGGTGGGGATACTTATTATTACATAATCCTACCAGAAATATCCAATCCTCGGTTGCCCAGGAGGAATTTAATTTCACATCCAGACTATGTAAAAGCCCACGTGTTCTGGTTACCTAGTGCCGCTCTGACAAGAATATACCACAAATGGGATGGCCTTAACAAATAGAAGTTTATTCTCTTACAGTTTGGAGGCTTTAAGTCCAAGTTCAAAGTGCCAAGCTCTAGGGGCTGGGTGAAAGCCCCTCAACCTTGGGCTTCAGTTCTGCCTCCAGCACCCGGCCCACTGAAGCTAGAGGCTTTTCTTCACTTAGACAGCTGCTGGCTGCTGGGGCTGCCAAACCCAAGGTTGACAAATAACAACGCACAGTCCTGATATTACCAAATCACAAGGCAGGCCATTAACTTAAGTCCTTTGTAAGTCCCAAGGTCGGCAGAGCATGGCAGGCTGCTGAACAATGACACGGCTACATGCAGGGTTCAAGGTGTCATAAGCTCGAGACCATTCCCAAGGCTTCTCCTTATATACAGGAAGCAGATCACATCCCAAAGGCAGCTACTCAGCTGCTTGTGGTAGATCCCACCATGGAGCTGACTGCCAGTCTCATCAGAATAACTACCACCAGCTGCCCAGCCACTCAACCAGGTCTAGCCAAGTTGACACACAAACATAACCATCACACCACGGTTAACCCTTAGGTTAAACCTTATGAGGTGGCTATTTTTATAGGTAACTAATGGCTATATATTGGCAGTTTCATATGGTTCACCCTAAATATGTAATTTCAGAAATCTAGCCTCTCCTAAAGTCCACAATGCAGCCAGTCAGAGGGAGGTCTGCCTGAGTCCAGGGAGGGAAGCTGGTTTTCTAGAATGTCAGGACCAGGAATGCAGAGGCAGATGCCAATGAAGAACAATGGCTTAATACCTGGGAGCCACTACAAATCCCAAGGTTAAAGATTAATGAGAAAAGCTGCATCAAGTTTATTATGGATAAATGCACCATAAAAAAGTCCAACCCCTCAGATTAAACAAAACAACTTTGCTGTTAAACCAAGAGCCTATTTTCCTTAACTCCCACAGTTTAATTAGCTGGTAGAACCAACATCTGGCTGCACTGACACTGTACTTGCATTAAGTTAGTTTTTTTTTTTTTAATTTTCATTTGGACCTAAGTGACTATGAAATACTCAAAACAAAATAAGTACAGTTAAAAAACCTCAT
>NW_006921613.1:19150072-19151329 GCF_000298275.1 Orycteropus afer afer | reverse complement strand
TTTTTTTGTCACCACTATCAGGCGTGGCCAAAATGACAGAGCTGGAAAGATTACTCAGATTCCTTCAGTTCAAAAGGAATTTCAAAAATTTAATTCCTAGGGCTAGTGATTAAACTTATTTTTTCAAAAAGAAATAGAGGCAATGAAGGAAGTAAATAAATGAAATGAAGAATTTCTTCTATGGGAAACCACAATTTAAAATTATACTAGATCTTAATCTAAAAGTAATATCTGCAGCTATTGGGATTATTATTATTATTATTTTTTAAATACTACCATTTTTAGAAAAGAACATTGAGGGAAAAATAAAGAACAACAACCCATAACCTCTGATTCAAAAGCAGACTGCAGGGGGAATGTTAGACTCTTGTCCCAGATGCTTCTTGAATTGACCAAAATATACTGGTGTCTCCATGGATTCAGTTCTCTGGGCACTGTTGGTTGTGTCCATCTCTTCTGTGAGGCACATCCTGATAACACACTCTGGAATGATAATAACTACATTCCCATGGAGGCTCCCCGAGATAGGCTGGCCTGTGGAATTTCCCTCTAAAGTAAAGAGTGTGGTGGAGTTTCAGAAGGTCACATTAAAGCTGTTTCCACAGAACTCTTTTTGTTGTAGGCTCAACTCCTTTTATTGTTCAAGCATGGACTTTCTATCATTTGAACCTGGCTTTCAGGGCATTTGCCTTGTTTCTCAGCAATGCACTTCTATTTTCTTACAAACCAGCCTGGGAGAGAAGACTGAGGCTCCGCTGGCTTACTTAATGCCTAAAGGGTGGCATCACCTAATCCCCCAAGGCGGGTACTCCCTCATGAAGTACTTAACTCTTTTAAAGATGCCCCTGTGGGCAGATGCCCAAATCAACTCCAGGTAATAAGAGGGCAAGGTTATGAATGACCTGTCCCAGGGGGTGATTTTGGTGCTTGCCTAGAGGAAGAAAGTTCTCCACAGCAAACAACCAGTTCTCTTTCCTACAAGTATTGTATTTTGACCTGTTGTTGTTGTTATGTGCCGTCGAGTCGGACATGACTCATAGCGACCCCTCCTTGGGTTTCTGAGGCAGTATCCCTACGGAAGTAGATTGTCCCATCTTCCTTCTGAGGAGTGGCTGGTGGCTTTGAACCGCCAGCCTTCTGGTTAGCAGTCAAGTGCTTTAGGCACTACGCCACCAGAGCTCCCGTATTTTGACCTGTTGTTGTTGTTGTTGTTATGTGCCGTCGAGTCGGCCCCGACTCATAGCGACCCCTCCTTGG
>NW_006921613.1:19137874-19149972 GCF_000298275.1 Orycteropus afer afer | reverse complement strand
GGAAGTAGGATTGCCCAACCTTCCTTCCGAGGAGTGGCTGGTGGGTTTGAACCGCCAGCCTTCTGGTGAGCAGTCAAGTGCTTTAGCCACTATGCTACCAGAGCTCCTAAGAAAAGTATGCTCCATGGAAAAAGAGGTTTGCTGCCTTTAGAGTTAACCCTGTCAATGTTCCTGGAGGGATGCTAAAGTTATGAACAGTGTGAGCATCTCACACTGACTGCCTCTCTTCCTTAAGCAGGTGTTGTGTGGAACCGCAGCCCTGTCACATGGATACTACTTCACCAGGCTGTTCACTCTTAAGTACATGAGGTACGTCCCTTACTTGTGAGCCTTCCATATGCATGGCCACCAGTATGGCTAGAAGGACAGAGACTCTTCTTTGCCAGAGCCTCATGGAGGCACAGGGTGGCCAGGAGAGAAGGGAGATCCTGAATTCTGGTCCTATCTCTGCCTCTTCATGACTGTGGCCTTCAGCAAGTCACTTTACTTTTCTGCTTTAAGCTTTCCCATCTGTAAATTGGTCATAGTATTTTCTGTCTTATTAACCTCAGAAGGATAATGTAAATTATAACATGGAACATAATTTCATCTTCATCACCACAACTGGAGAGCCCTATTAAGGGGTCTGGTGGCATAGTGCCTAAAGCATTTGACTGCTAACCAGAAGGCTAGCGGTTCAAACACACCAGCCACTCCTCGGACGGAAGGTTGGGCAAACTACTTTCGTAGTGATACCGCCTTGGAAACCCAATGAGGGGTTGCTATGAGTTGGATCCCACTCACCAGCAGTGGGTTTGGTTTGGTTTAAAAGTTAAATAGGGACCTGGGACTGAACTCACTCCTGTAACTGAATTTTCAAACAACAGATAGATAGGTCTACAAGGTGAACAATAACTCTAGGAAAGTAGACACTCCTTAGAGTAATCAATCATTTGGAAAAAAAAAAAAAAGTTAAATGGGGGGCGGTTCAGAAAGGGCAGTAGGCAATGATTCTTAGTCTAAGTTTCATACCATTCAGCAGCTCAGTATAGTGGAACTAGTGGGGACTTTGTAGGTTCTAAGCCCAGCAGTGCTACTTAACAGCTGAGGGACCCAAGTTAAATTAACCTCTCTAGGGAGCTTTGGTGGCATAGTGCCTAAGGCATCTGACTGCTAACCAGAAGGCTGGCAGTTCAAACCTACCAGCCAGTCCCTGGAAGGAAGGTTGGGCAATGTACTTCTAAAAAAACTGTTTAGGAGCTCTGGTGGCATAGTGTCTAAGGCACTTGACTGCTAACTGGAAGGCTGGTGGTTCAAACCCACCAGCCACTCCTCGGAAGGAAGGTTGGGCAATCTACTTCCGTAGTGATACTTCCGTGGAAACCCAAGGAGGGATCGCTCTAAGTCAGGTCTGACTCCGTGGCATATAACAACAACATCATACTTCAACTCTTCCTCTATTTGTGACAGAGTCTTTGTGAGGACTTAGAGTTAATAAACAAGTAAAGTTCAGAACAGTACCTGACACATAGTAAATGCTATATAATTAATTGTCGTTATTTTTCTACGTATTATTTTGAATTCAATTAAAACTTGATTATATAGTGTTATATATGGATTACTTTGAGCAAGTTTAAAATTCTGAGGTAACAAACTTGGCCACTTAAAGTCTTTCCTAAATACCCCTTTTCTATACTCATCTACTATTGTTTGGATTTGAGAAAAAAAAAATTATTGTTGTTGGTAAAGTAAATTATCTGCCAAAATAAAACAAGCCAATAACCACTATTCCTGGGTTTTTCCTTGTGAATATGGATTTCACAAAATGGTCATTTGAAGGAAGTAGCAGCTTATTTCTTTTTTAAGCCTTTGTCAAGCAAAAAGAGTTTGAGACTAAGGGCAGTGGAAATGAAATCATGGGATTTGAGAGCAGCCTCCTACAGAGAAGGATCTTATATCCTGCACTTTCCGGGGCCTCCGGAACCTTCCAGGGCCAGGACAGGAAATCTGGCTGTTGTCCATCCTGTGACATGGCTCCCAGGGAAGCTCTGATGGGGGAGCTTCTTGTGTCACTTCCCCTCGACTATGGTCTACTCCATCCCAAGGAATCCAGGGAGTTGACCCTTTGGTGCTCCCTGGTTCTGGGCCCTGATTCACAAAGCCCCAGCTTAATTTCTCCCACTCCCTGGTGCCAATCAAGGCTGCTCAATTGAGGCTGGAGTCAAGGAGTCAATTCCTCTTAGAGAAGAGGAAAAGTCTGGACATTGTTCTGCAAATCACCGTCAGTAATGAGTTGCAACTCTCTGTGACTATATCTACATCATCTGTGCATTTCTGTTACCTTACTGCCAAGTCCCCTATCTACCACTAGGATGCTTTCTTTGATTTGCAATGGGAGCATAACCAGAAGGCCTTCAGTGAGATGCCTAGTTTAGTTTTTCAAAGAAGGCACTTGTGGAGGTTACCTGGGCCACCTTTGGCAGAGCCATAGCTTGATACTAGGGCACATAAGTTATCCCATCTTCCATGTAAAAGGAACCCCCTATATTTGTGCAGTGAGGCTACTTAGTGTTCTGGGCAAACAGCAGTCAGCTGGAAGGATCTATTCCTATTTTTAAAATGATCTGAAAAGGAGAAGTACAGTTAACATCTCCTGTTGTCTGTCAGCTTAAATCTTACTTCTTGTTGTTTCGTGCTGTTGAGTCAATTGAGACTCATGGTGACCCATGTGTTATAGAGTAGAACTGTTCCATAGGATTTTCTTGGCTGTAATCTTTACAGAAACAGATTGCCAGGACTTTTTCTCTGTGGTACTGCTGGGTGGGTTTGAACAGCCAACCTTTAGGTTAGCAGCCACCCATGGACCTCTTCCTGTCCCTAAGGAGGCTTAATTACTACTCCCTGGTTCTGCACCTCCTACATCCCACTCCCCCAGATCAACCATCTATAGCAGTAAATTCAGAGAACAGGGCAATGGAGGGGTGGGGGAAATGACAGCAAAAAAGAAGATAAAAGGGTTTTAAAACATATGCTAGTAACTATAAAGAGGAGGAGGAGAGAGAGAAGAACAGCAAATCATGTCTGAACGGGCTGAGCTGGGTCCAGGAGAACCCACTGGCTTATTCTCTTTCCCCCACAAACTCCTTGGTTTCATTGGGAACTCTGGTGAAAGATATGGAGGTAGTCCAAATAAAACACATTTCTAATTAAGACAGAATCTCAGTTAGCCCACAATTTCTCATCTACAGAAAAAGATCATGCAAAAAAATGAACTTTTCCTATTGTAACTTTACTTCTCCTGTCCATGAATATGGAAGCAATTGAAAGCACAGGAGTGAGAAGCAACTATCCCAGAGTAATCAACAGACTAAACCTGGGCATCCGAAGAACCTTCCCCTGGCTAAGCTTCCTCTCGACTCCAGGAGGCCCCAGTCATTATGCCTGAGAGGTCATTATGTAGCCTTCAGCTCATGTCGCCAGTTACAGGGAGCTCATTAACTCCCAAAGCAAGCCGCTCTATTTTTACACAGCTCAAATTATTAGAAATTTGTTCCTTATACTGTCTGGCCTTACAATGTCCAATCCTGGGCTAAGGCTCTGCTCTCTGAAGCCACACACAATAGGTATGAATGGTCATTTCCTATGGTTGTCTTTCAAATACAATATTTGAATACAATATGCATATTCCCTATAAACTCTCTTTGTCCTAGAACTGACATGCTCTGTTCTTCTATTTTTGAACTTTTACCAATACTTGGCAATAATTCAAAAAAAAGTTTTAAGCAACCTGACCAAAGATGGCAGTTTGTTGGTCCTTACCGATTCAGGAAAGCATTTCCAAAACGACTAAGTTTTCGGAATGGCTTTTTGGGGTCCACAACCAAAGCGTTTCCTGGGGTGCTACCCTCTGTCTCCCCATACATCACAGCGATGAAGGAGTCAGTGGTGGGCTCTGGGCCAATCCGCATGCCTGGGAAATCTTGCTCCAGCAAGTATCTGGTGGAAGGGAAAAGCAAAGACGGATGAGCATGTCACATGTCACAAAGCAAGAGGCCAGAAGCTCCCCTGGGTTACCAGTGTTTAACCAATCATTTAAAAACCAACAAATATAATCTCCCAGAAATGGAGACCAACTGCCATTTTACTATTTCTACTATTCTGTAAAAAAAGAAAACAAAACTATGGATCTATTTTTTCTTTGCCCAGTGTAAGAAGCCTGATGGAAGGGGTCAGGCTCCTTGTAGACTTACTGGACCTTCTGAAACTGTACTTCTTCTCAGCATGGTGATCTTCCCTTGTGGTTCCATTGGCAGAAAAGACACCACCCTGAGAGGGGCACCCAACCAGCTCCCATGCTTTCTGAAGACACTGCACAGGCTCATCTGCTCTAGGGAAGATTCCCTTGACCTGTCCCTCCAGCATGTTGAGGACACTTTCTCCATGCTCCCAGGACCCCCTGTGCCCAAGGCCATTGTGATGCTCAACACAGGTATTATACTTATCAGCCAAAGCCATGTCTTAGGCCCAGATGTATATCTCCTGCTCCCAACATTGTGCCTGCCCACTGAGGGCACTCAATACACAGTGACTGAGATAATGAACAATCGCCTTCCTTGTCACTGGCAATCAATTGTGCCAACACATCCTCCCTTGTTCATTTTGCAGCTCCCCTGGGCCCCTGAAAGTCATGGCCATGGAAGATGGTCTCCAAAGAACTCAGCAGCAATGGAGGCTGCTATGGGCAGCAGGGGGGAAGGGGAGGATCTGATTAGATAGCACCAGGGCCATTACCAGCCATTAGTCTTTATGCAAATCACTAAAACATGCCCCTTCCTCTGGGCAGACACAGCCCTGTACCAGGTTCACAACTTGACAAGAAGGACTCTAGTTGAACTTTAACCTCACATGCTCCTTGCCTAGGTGCCCTCAGGTAGGGTCTAACCTACACAACTGTATACAGTGGCCCTAGAAACATCATCCAAGGTTCTTATTCAGGGAGCTGAGGAGATCCAGGTGACATAACATAGGGCACAGGAGCAAGAGGAGAGTGATGGGGTAAGTCTGCTTCCTTCATTAAGCTGAAGCCATTCAGAGGCCTTTCCTCCCAAGTTTCCTTTATACAATATTGTTGTTAGCTGCTGTTGAATTGGCTCTGATTCCTGGTGATCTTACGTGTTACAGAATGAAGCGCTGCCCAGTCTTGCACCATCTTCATGACCGCTGGCTGGTATGTTTGAGTCTACCCTTGTGACTATTTTATCACTCCATTTGATGGATGCTTCCTTTGTTTACTCTGACCCTCTACTTATTAAGCATGACATCCTTTGGACACATTTATGTACTTATTCATAATGGGATTAGGACTTGGGGGTGGGGAGGGGGCAAAGACTACTCCCTCCTTCCTTTGCAACCAAGGGAAACAAGAAGAGGGAACATTCTGAAATACATTTCACTCACTACCAAGTGACAAGCATCAACACAGCACTGGTGGTATAGTGTCTAAGGCATGTGACTGCTAACCAGAAGGCTGGTGGTTCAAACCTACCAGCCACTCCTCGGAAGGAAGATTGGGCAATCTACTTCCGTAGAGTTACCGTCTCAGAAACCCAAGGAGGGGTGCCTATGAGTTGAAAATGACTTGACAGCAGTGAGTTTGGTTTTTTTCAGAAAGAACAGATACGAGGGGTGGTGAGAAGCCCTGTTTGAGGTGATTAGGGCAGAGCCCAATCCTGCCAGGGAAATGACCCCTCATCCTAGTGAAGGGCTCAAGGGAAGAAACTTGTACAACCTTCTCTAGCTCCCCATTCCTACAGCTAACAATCTATTTGGCTATAAACTATTTCTTTGTCTAACAAGTCCTGATTGATCAAATATCAGTCCAGAACCTGTGAATTTATTTCCAAGGGTGGAAGGAAAGAACTGAATTATCAAATATTAAATGCAATTTTGCCATTTTTATAAGAAAGAGAAAATAAGCCATCCTTTGGACTTGTGCTTTCTCTATAAATAAAATTGGGGTTGTTTAGCAATCTTAGCACAAAGGCTATATTTTATACTTTTAACTAGTTTTAACTTCACCCAAGATTTCTACATTTCTGGGAGGTTGGGAAGCCCCAGAATAAATATATCATTTAAACATGTCCCCTCAATTTAGAGTAAACAGGGAAAAAATTAGATAATACCAACAGCATTTACAGGTATATGCCTGGTATAGTGCAAAGCCTTCTTTCTACATGCACTATTGTTTCATCTAATCATCGTACTCTGAGGTGGGTACTAATATCTCCATTGTACAGCTGGGGAAGCAGAGGCATCAGAGAGGCTAAGCTACTTGCCCAAAGTCACACAGTAAATGTTAGCAAGTCTGACTTCAGAGCTTGCAATGTTTCCAAATTTGTTTAAACTGGCACTCAAGTTGGTGGTTTGTTCAGAGATAAAGAGCATGAAGGGAATGCATAGTCTCAGAGTGTACCACTGGGGATAAAGCATGAGGACCCCCATTTCCTCAAAAGTAATGGAAAAGACCTCTCCAAACATACAGTCCTCCAAACTGTATGGTCCTTAGGCTACCCTACCAAGAAGGGGCCAGTTCTCCCCATTGTCTCTGGAGAAAAGCTGGAGAGAGGAGGTGCTGAAATGTGTTCAAATTTAATTTAATTTTTTTAATTTTCCAAAACTTTTTCACTCTAACCCTTAGTGCATCTCTAAACAACAGCAGTGGCAGCAAAAATCCACAAAAAAAACTTATAGATCACAAACAAAACAAAAAACTTTGTGTGTTTACTAGCCTAGTAAATATACTTAAGAGCAGAAATGTTCATGTTTATAAATTCTTATGAAATTCTATACAAATCCTAGGATTACTGATAAAATGTATTGTGAAAACATCCCACATTTTGTGGAACTCTAGCACATATACAATGTATACAGTGTGTGTGGATTCATATGCACATATAAAAGTGGCAGTTAGGTTTTACAGCCACTCTGGGAAATCTGAAGCCAGTCAGCAGCAAAGCTAGAATTTAAAGCCAGACACAGCACCCCTCCCTCATCCAGCTTGATTTCTACTCCCTGTAGCAAGGGTGAAACTATGCCAGGAGGCCTTGGAGAGAGTAAGGAAGGGGAGACATTGCAGAAAAGGGACTGGGCCTTGGTAGATCAGCAGCCAGTGTCACCAGCCTCCTTGTAGCACCCACGTTTCCAAAGCACAAAAGGATTAGGCCCCGGTGTTGATTTGAAACTTGACAGGCACTTTCCCATGGAATCAATGTGAACAGCAATGGCTGGCTTGCCAAGAGAGCCTATAAAAGGTTACACAAACCAATAAAATAGACTAACCAGACAAGAACTGAGCCACCTGCTTTCGGAGGAGTGCAGTGTTGAGTTTTTCCCTACAATATGGCACCTAGTCCAGGCCTTGTCAGGAGGAGGCACCCTCCAGGCCCCAGGCCGTTGGGAGGTAAAAATGCGGCTGAGCTCGCAGGGGTGTAGGGGCATTTGAATGCTGTAGTTAAACAGTGAGTTCCTAGCTCACATGTAACCAGAGTTTAAATCAGATGATCACTACCAGGGAGTGTCTAAATCACCTTCTGATGTTTCATTTATATAAAAGCATAGCAAGACCCCACTTATTTTGGAGTAACTGAGTGATTTTAAAGAAAAACTTGAATTATAAAATTCTGTTTAAAGAATAGGTGTTTCCTACTTACAAGTTCATACTATAATAGAAGCTGAAATTTCTAAGTAGCAACCCTGCCAGACAGTAACTCTAACAAATAATTATTTTAAAATTTTAAAAGTATATGCAGATGTGAAACAGTCGGAAGTAAAAGGTGTCACCTGAACTGTGACTTTAGAAGATCATTCGATCTCTGAGTCCTAGACAGAACTAGCTAGAGGAAGAACTAGCAATCAATCACTGGATTACTGCATTATATATCTGGCTGATACTATTAATTTGCTTAGCTATACTTTCTCCCATAGATAACAAAGATGCAAAATTCAATGTTCAATCTCATTATCAAAGTAATAATCAATGAAAGACATAGCATATTAGCAAATTAAAAAAAAAAAAACCATAATTCTCAGGGTCTTCCATAAGCCACCCCCTTGTCTACCTTCCAGTCTGGGCTCCCCTGCTCCTCTTGGTGGACCTTCTTCTGGACTGGTCTCTTCCAGGCCTATATTCCCTGCCTGTCTTCCTTTACGTTGTTTTCTTTGTCTGGTGAAGGATGATCTCTCATGATCTCTACTACTTATTGTACCCGTTCTCTAAGTCACTTTACCAAATGGCACACCCTTCCTGGTAGTCCTTTCTGATCACTCCCCTCCCCGTTCTCCCGTCTGTGGTGCTTCTCACATTATATCTACTGTTGACATGACTGATGGGACCATTTCTCCTCTTCTTATGGGTTCTTATTTCCTGGAAGGCATGGTCCACACTTAGAACTTGAGAGCCCCAAAGTCTCTTAGGTAGGAATCATTTGATTCAACCCTGATCAAGAGTCATTTGATTCTTTATCTTTACAGATGAGGAAACTGAGGATTAGAGCAGGAAAGTGACTTGTGGTTGGTCATACTTGCTGGTGGCTGCATTGGTTTGGAGCCTGGGAGCTCCTCCTTCCTTGCCAAAGGCTTACACCAGGCTAAGCCGTATAACCTCGAGACCCCGCACAATTCCCAGCTCACCATCACTCTAACTGTTGTTTGCCCCATGCGTAACAGAAGAAATGGTGCCCAGTCCTGTCCCATGCCTGTAATCGGTTACAGATGGGACTGTTATAATCCATAGGATTTTTTTTTTGTGTGTGTGTGTGTGTGTGTGTGTGAGTAGTAAATATATATGTAGCAAAGCATTTGACATTTCAACAATCTTCACATGTATAATTTGGTGACATTAATTATGTTCATCATGTTGTTCAACCATCACCCTTATCTGTTCCCAAATTATACCATCACCCTTAACAGAAGCCCATAGGGTTTTCATTGGCTGATTTTTGGAAACAGATCACAAAGCCTTTCTTCCTAGTTTGTCTTAGTCTAGAATCTCTGCTGAAATGGTCAGCATCATAATAACATACACGCCTTCTCTGGAAGATGAGTAGTGATTGTATATAAGATGCATTGGCTGGAACTGAACTCAAGCCTCCTGTATAGAAAACAAGAATTTTATCCCTGACCCATCAACACCCTCATTGCTCTAAATTGGACCTGTCAAATGCATGCACTAATATACTATACACTCTCTAAGCAGATTGTCCTGGGGAGTTTCTACACTGGGGGATTGTTGAAACTCACATACATACATGTCACCCTGCTGACTAGACAGGCACATCTCCATGCAGGGAGGGACTCAAGAACAACCACGAAATACAGTTTTTGGTGTCGAAGAGTGAAAATGAAATGATAAGGTTCAAAAGCAGCAACATTGAAAGGAAAAGTCTGAGTAGATCCTGAAGTGAACTGTACGAAAACTAGTTCATCACATTGTAGCATGTACAAGATAATCAACTGTGTTAATTTTTTTTCTTTTTTTTAATTTCAGAGGCTTTCACAAAGCTACAAGTTCCAGGGACTCTGTGGTGTTATCTGCAATAACAAGAATTCAAAGGAACGAGAGGCCACAGGAAGACTACAGAAAATAATCCATCGTGATTCAGAGCCGATTAGCCCACTCCATCGCATCCTGTGCGTTAAAGACTTGATTTTGTCCTTGGCCCCACCTTGCTCCCCTTTTCCTGTGTTCTCAGCGAGGCGTGCCAATTCTAGTGGTGATTGCTCCAAGAGACTGGAGCCAAGTCATCAACATAAAAAAGGTACAGTCATTCAGATTCCAAACAGCTGTGCAGAGAGGGTGGCAAGGAGGAGTCCTCATCTGATAAACTTCATGGTTCAGCCTCATTTGAGCACCTCCTGGGCCCACTGGCTGTCAGAGCTCAGCTTAGGCCCAAGGAGCTGCTTGTTGTGAATAATATAATTTTATTTATTTTGTTGTTGTTGAGAATATACACAGGAAAATATATACAAATTCAACAATTTCTACAGGTACCATTCAGTGAGATTGATTCTTCAGAGCTGTATAACCATTCTCACCCTCCTTTTCTGAGTTGTTCCTCCCCAGTTAACATAAATTCACTGCCCCTTAATGCTCCTATCTAATCTTTCTAGTTACTGTTGCCAAGTTACTTCTTTGATGCAAGGGTATATGTGGATGATGTCTTTTTTCTTTGATTGTTTAGCCATTTTTTTCCCCCTAATGTTATAGAAAACTCTCTCACCATACCCAAGCACCATCTTCTCAAAGATGGGCTTAAGGATTACTAAAGACAAACAAACTCCAGAGGCAAACTTTGTCCCCCTGGGGACAAAGTACTCATCTACACACTTGTGCCTGGAATAGTGGGAAAAAACACTAAAACTTTTAGTAATATACTTAATATCTAAAGACTTGTTATATGCGAAAGTCTTTACATGAATTATCTCATTTCATCCTAAGTACCTTTGAGGTAGTAGGTACTTTTTATAAATGAGGAAATTTAGGCTTAAATAGTTAAAGTGGCTTATCTGTGGTTATATAGCTAGTGAGTGGGGAAACCAAAATTTGAATGTAGGGTTTCCTACTAGTCCTTTGAGAACACTTGTTTTTAGGTGCCATTGAGTTGATTTTGACTCATAGCAATCCATGTGACAGAGTAGAGCTGCCCCATAAGGTTTTCTTGGCTGTAATCTTCATGGGAATAGATCACCAAGTTTTTCTACTGCAGAGCCACTGGGTAGATTTGAACTGCCAATCTTTTGGTTAGCAGCTAAGAACTTAGCCATTGTACCCCAGGGCTCCTTTGAGAACACTACCTGCTTTAAACTGTAGCTCTAAGGCTGAATCAGCTCCCAATGAGAGCCATGGCAGGCACATGTTTTGTGCGCTATAACAAATATATAAATGTAAGATTTTTCTGATTGTTCAAACTGGTCCTACCAGAAGAACTAGGTGGTACCTAGCTACTACTGTCAACCACTTAGAAAGGGATCAGTGCAGGAGATCCTGGATAGAATGGAACAAAACTCAAAATCATTAAAAAAAATAAAAAAAAAAAGAGACCGGGTTTACTGGTCTGATAGATTGGAGAAACACCCGACTATGGACCCTAGTCACTCTTCAGGCCTGGAGTTGAACCTATTCCCATGGCTTCCAGCCAAATAACAAACAGGCATGTAGGGTAAACATTTATACCAGGTAGGTACACTCCTTGGGACAATCAACCATGGGAGATCAGAAGGGCAGTATTTGCACAGAGAAATAGCTTAGAGGGCAGGAATGCGTAAGAAAGAAGGACACAGAGAAAAAAAGGTAACCACAGGGAAGAAGTGGGGATTACAATCAATGTCGTGAAACAAAATGTGTATGAACTAGTGTATGGAAAATGAATTTGCTCTGTAAACTTTCATCCAAATCACAATAAAAAAACCAAACAAACTTAGCCTTAATTTTTTTTTTACGTCTCTGAAAATGAAACAAATTCCAATTTGCTACTGGAACTTTAATTTTGATTCAACTGATCTATCTCCCTATGTAAACATGAGACTTTTCAAATAGGCATTCAATAACCAAGTAAACTCTCTAAAAAATAACATGGCACATATATCTGGGGTGACTTATGAACATTACTTTTAGATTCTCACACCCAATAGAGAGTATTAGCTTGTGTGATGACAAGCAGATTCAGAACACAATTGTGCCTACATTGGCATCTATGTGTTGAGTTTGAGGGTTCAATTCACTGCTATTGTGTGAAACATTTTTAAAAGAGCATTAAACTAACCCCAAATAGTAATTTTGGGAGCTCTGATGGCATAGTGCCTAAGGCATTTGACAGCTAGCCAGAAGGCTGGAGGTTCAAACTCACCAGCCACTCCTCAGAAGGAAGACTGGGCAATCTACTTCCATAGAGATATCGCTTCAGAAACCCAAGGAGGGGTCACCATGAGTTGCAATCAACTTGATGGCAGTGAGTTTTTTATTTTTATTTTTTTTAAATTTATTGTGATTTGGGTGAAGATTTACAGAGCAAATTCACTTTCCATACAGCAGTTCACATATACTTTGTCTCATGTCATTGACC
>NW_006921613.1:19125881-19133494 GCF_000298275.1 Orycteropus afer afer | reverse complement strand
TGCCCAACCTTCCTTCCAAGGAGTGGCTGCTAGGTTTGAACCTCCAGCCTTCTGGTTAGCAGTCAAGTGCCTTAGGCACTATGCTACTTATCTAAGCCACTATTCCCCTAGGAAAGGCCTTCGACTCTAATTTGCCTTGAACTCCGGAACAACATTTTCAAAGTAGTTTCCTTTGTTTAATCTCTCCTCATATTAAATACCCCAAGAAATTTAAGAATCAAACATTTATTATTATAAAGATTTTGTAAAATGGTCTATATAAAATTATTTCCTAGCAAACTAGTACTACCAGCACCACCACTACTTCAGATACCATCAAACAATAGATGATTCTGAAACCATGCTGAACAGTTCATAATGCATTTCACACACGTTACCATTCTACCCTCCTGTCCTAGAAGCAGCCATTATTATCTTATAGAGGAGAAAACTGTGCTTATGACAAATTAATTAACTTGGCCAAGACCACATTCTTACAGGGTAATGACCACTCTTAGCATTTTGATGTATTTCCATCCATTCATTGGATCAAAGTGTTTAAACAATTTTGCATCTAGATTTTTCACCACTATTTTTTTCTCATGCCATTAAAAATTCTTTGAAAACACTATTTTTAATGGCCACATAATATTCTAAGGTGAATATGTATCAATGTAGTTAGTCATTTCCTGACTGTTAGGCATTTAAATAGCTTCCCATTTCTTGCTTTTGTAAATATTGCTGAGATAAACATCCCTGAACACACATCTCAGCTACTTAAAAAATTTAACCTATTTTGAGTTATTAAAAAACTAAATTTGGCCTATTTTCACTTCTATTTTAAAACTGCATGTTTTCCTTAAGTGTAAAACTTAAATTTTTTATTTTAATTTTTCCTTTAGTTAAATCATTGATGTAGTGTCACAAGGACTATTTGTTCAAACAATGCCATCTTTGAAACTGCTATACCTAGTAAAGGAATGGAAATTAGCTTGTTGAACCAAGAGGCTGGAATTGCTGGATAAAGCCTTTTCACATCTCAATTTTCCAGCTAGAAGGGAATTGAACTACTTAAGGCTGAGATGGGCTTAAAGCATGCTGCTGTCTAACTTACTGCTATTACCTGCAGCCATTTCATCTTCCACAATGCTCTGGGGGGAAAAAGAAGGGGAGGAAGGAAAGGAAAGGAAGAAAAAGAGGACATTTTATTGGAATCAAAAGCAACATACTCCCCAATTTCGTAAAGTCTTGTTTGCCCAGTCATTCATTCACTCGATATTTATTGAAGTTTTCTATGTCATGACTTGCAATTTATGAATCCGACCACAGACTATGGGTTGTAAACTCTCTGATCTGGGAGAAATGTAAATCTTTCATGAGGATGCCAAAATTGTTTCACCACAAAATTACTTTTTTTTTTTGAACACCTACTAATAATTTCTCAGAATTGAATTTCATGGGACATGGGTTAAAAGAAAAGTAAGAAGGAAAGTAATAAAATTCACCATCTATACCAATTTTTTCAATTGAAATTCTTTTAAAATTAGTGAAAGACAATTTCTTAATGTGATTAATTCATAAAATATTAATGCAACAGCTAACATGGTATCTTCAGGTGAAATAACAAAGTATTGCCATTGAAATTAGCAGCTTCTTATGGATGCCTACTTCCCAATACAGGAAAATAGGAAACAGAAGAGGAAACAAAGTAATCATGAATATTACTGATTTATGGCCAAAAATGTTTATTACAACATATGTATAACAGTACACAAACAACTTAAATGTTCCAAGTTGTACAATAGAGTCTGAAGCAGTCATTGAAGTTATTTTTAAGGACTATTTAATGACACCAGAAAATATTCTTCATATCACCTTAAGTGAAAACAATTTATTATATAATCCCCAGTTTTGTAAGCATGACTTCTATTTCATAATCTAAACAAACAAAAAACCAAGCCAAATTCACTGCCGTCAAGTTGATCCTGACTCATAGCAACCCCTCCTTGGGTTTCCGAGGCAGTATCTCTATGGAAATAGATTGTCCAACCTTCCTTCTGAGGAGTGACTGGTGGGTTTGAATCTCCAGCCTTCTAGTTAGCAGTCAAATGCCTTAGGCACTATGCCACCATAATCTAAAATCATTGCTAAAAATGTGGACAGATTGAGCTTGGTCCACATGCTGTGGAAGGCCCACCAGAGTTAGCTTCCTTTTGGGTTGAAACAGACTATCTTTTGGCTTAATGCTTCAGTTGTCAAGATTCCACTAACTGAACCTTCATCTACCAATGGCTCCCAAATGTTTCCTGGGGGAGCTTGCAAAGAACCACTTTGACAGGTGATTTACAGAAACAAAAACAGATTTCTGAGCCTCACCCAGAGATTCTGATTCAGGAAGTCTGGGATGGGGCCCTGGAATCTGAATGCTTCAAAAGGTCTTCAGGTGATTCTGTCACACAGACAGTTTCAGGAACCATGAATTTCTATTTCACAATTTTCCAAGGTTTTAAAAGTATATCAAATATCTTTTAGAAGTAAACTTTTAGACGTGAGTTAAGGAAGAAAATTTTCTGAATTAAAAAAACAAAAAAAGGGGAGTGGGCATAAATTTATTCTGATCTTCTGGTTGCTCTTTGTCAGGTAGGTGATGTAATGAGTAGACACGCAAGACCTGTGACGTCATGCTACACTGAAAGCTGCAGCCAACTGCACACCTCAGGCTGCCCTGGAGTTTGCCCTCCCTCCCTCAGCATCCTTGCTCCATGTCTTACCTCCTCTTAGCCTTCAGAAACCTTGTCAGCCGCTCCCCCTCAATTGCCTCCTTTCCCTCCCACTTTTTTTTTTTTTTTTTTACAATTTAGGGTTTATTAAAATAAAAAAATTTAAAAATACACAGTGTTGTATAACAGACATATACCATCACAAAGTTACAAAATTTAACCTTTTTATATATATCCTTCAGATTTATATACTTATTTCACTAAGCATAATGTCCTCTAAGTTCATCCATGTTGTGCAGTGTTTTGCAGATTCTACATTATTCTTTAGTGTTGCATAGTATTCCATTGTGTGTATGTACCATAGTTTGGTTATCCATTCTTCTGTTGATGGACACACAAGTTGTTTCCATCTTTTTGCTATTGTGAGTAGTGCTGCGATGAACATGGGTGTGCATCTATCTGTTCTTGTTCTTCTGCCCATTTTTGAATTGGATTGTTAATCTTTTTGTTGTTGAGGTGTTGGAGTTTTCTGTAAATTTTAGAGATAAGTCCCTTGTCAGATATGTTGTTGCTGAATATTTTTTCCCAATCTGTAGGTTCTCTTTTCACTCTTTTGGCAGTGTAATTATCAACAAGTATGAATTTGTTGCTGTCATTTTGTTATGCGCTTTTTTGTGGTGTTGCTGATTTCTTTGTTCCATTCAATTTTCCGTGCTGAGCTCATTTTGTTTATGAATTGTATTATCCCTTCCTTCATTACAATTGTTTTAGTATTTGCTGAATATTTCTGCTGGTCCTCTTTTTTTATTATGATGTGAAGGTTTATAATTTTTCTTTGAGGTTACCCTGTGATTTATAATTTTCTTCCCAAGTTTAGAACAGTCTGTTCTATCTTGCAGTTGTCTTGACTTCCCTACCATTTAGAAGTTCTGTAACTATCCAATTTTTTCCCTTTTTTTGGTTTGTAGTTGTCCTCATTTGTCAATTGATGTCTCTTGTTCCCTCTTTACAATCTTGTAGGCTTATTTACTTTGGATACGTCCATAACCGGGTTGGTTTCTGAGTTATGTCATCATATGTGTTAATGGTCAGTTGTTGTTTGCTGTTGTTGGTTCTCTGTCCAAAGGACTACTCCCTTTAGCATCTCTTATAAGGTTGGTCTGGTTTTAGCAAATTCCCTTAACTTCTGCTTATCTGGAAATGTCCTAATTTCACCATCATAGCTGAGGGACAATTTTGCTGGGTATATAGTTCTTGGTTGGAAATTTTTTTGTTTCAGGGTTTTATATATACCATTCCATTGTCTTCTCGCCTGCATGGTTTCTGCCAAGAAATCTGAGCTTAGTCTTATTGGTTGCCCCGTGTAGGTAACTTCATTTTTCCCATGTTGCTGTCAGGATTCTTTCTTTGTCTTTGGTTTTGGTGAGTTTGATGATGATATGACTTGGTGATTTTCTTTTGGGGGCTATCTATCCTGTTTGGGGTTTGTTGGACTTCTTGAGTAGATATATTCTCATCTTTCATCATACCAGGGAAATTCTCTTTCAACAAATCTTTGACAATTTTCTCTGTGGTTTTCTTTGTCTCTTCCTGTTCTGGAATTCTGATTTCACAGAGGTTATTCCTTTTGATGGTATCCCACGTGATCCTTAGGCTTTCTTCATTTTGTTTTGATCTTTCTTCTGATTGATCACTTTCCAAAGATGTACTGAGGTATTTGTCTTTAATCTCACTAATTCTGTCTTCCATTGATTTAATTCTACTCCTTTGCCCATTAAATGTGTTATCTATTTCTGAAAATTTACTATTAACCTTCTGGATTTTTATCTGTAGATTTTGTATCATTTCTAATTTTTCATTTATTTTGTCATTTTGTTCTTGTATTGTCTTTTGAAATTTTTTTAGGGTTTTCTGTGTGCTTTCCTTGATCTCTCTCAATCTGTTCAAGATACCTAAATATAATTCTTTTGAATTCCTTATCAGGAAGTTCCAATGCTGCTTCTTCTTCAGGGAAGTGTTCTGAGTCTGTATCCTGGTCCCTTGTTTCTCTTGCTTTAAGTTGCTTCTTTGTGTAGACTGTGATGCTCTGTTGTCTCTGAGACATTGTGACGTTTTTGTGTTTGTATTTAATTGGGGATTGAATGTTGGAGTGACTTGCCCACAATTTTTGTTTTGTTTGGATATTATCTACATAAGCAGGGTACTGTGCTCCTGTATTCACCAGTTGGCAGCACTTATACACTCACCACTTGTCTCCTTTCCTGTTGTCAGCCTCCCATATGTCCCTGCTATCCTTGGCAGAGCCTATTCTTAGGTCCCTGGAATCTGAATGAGAATGCTGTTGTGTTAAATATCCAAAATGGCTACTTCTTGTAAACCTTCAAAATGGCTGTGCCCTTGGTCACTTTAAATATCCAAATGGCTGCTGCTTGTAAAAAATCAAAATGGCTGTGCCCTCCAGACAGCTGAAAGTCCACAGCTCAGGTTGTCTGCCTCTTTGCTGTTTCCCTTCCTAGTCATAGGCCACCAGTGCAGTCATCCCTGCAGCCCTTAGTGACCAGGGCTGATCTTTAGGTCCATTCTAAGGTCCCAACACCACTTGGAAACACTCAGGCTGTTAGTGCCGTCGGAGCAGCTGAGAGTCTACAGCTCCATCCATCTCCATACTCACTGTTTTCATTCAGGTTTTTCCAGTAGTTGGTGCCTAATCTATTTCTGTATCCTTCCTCTCAAAGCTTAGGGCTCCAGGATTATCTTCTGTATGTCTGTCAAATGATTTCTCTTTTCTTTGTTGAAGATGGTCTGTGTAGCTTGTCTGCCTATTCTGCCATCTTCACTTTTACTCATCTTTCACAGAATTTCCATAAGGCCTGTGACCAGGACATGCTCCCCCCCTTTCAGTGTCCAGTGCCTGAGGGTTTTCTACATTGGATGTCTCACCTGCCACTTCCTTCTCAATCCACCGCCACCTGGCCCATCACCACCACTTACTGACAGAGTTCTAGCCCATGTCACCGTGGCCTCCTGATTGCTAATTCACTGCTTCTATTTAAATCCTTTTCCCAGAAGCATCTGACACTTCTGACCACTCCTTCTCTTTTTCTCTGGCATTTATGGGAATCATCTGTTGCTTCACTTGTCTAGCATTTCTTTCTTTCTTTCTTTCTTTGATATAGCAGCCTGAGAAGCCACCCTTTTCCCACTCAGTCCATGTGATTTGGAGGGCTGACCACCCCACTCTACTCCACTGGGGCTGGACAACTGACAGATTAGCTTAGAACTGGAGATGGCCACCTGCCCACCCACACACCCACAAGGGCACCTGCCAGAGAAGGAAGCCAACACGAAGAAGACAGTACAATTAACACAGAGTCCTAGTGACATCATTCAGAGTCCTGTGCTTAGCCATGTCTGAAGCCAGCACATCCTGGTTTGATTAGTTTCATATTTTTGTTTGTTTGTTTTAAACTTTTTACTTAAGCCATTCTCAGTTGGATCTCTATCATTTACAACCAAGAGCCCTAAGATAGCCCTGAACCTCCATACTCCCTTGGCACCTCTCTAGTGACTTCCCCCAACATCTCCACAAATCATCTAGATGCCCTGCAAATGTCAGTGTTCTTCAGAGTTTCATCCTTGGCCTTCTGTTCCCTAGATCTTGGCTACCAAATGCTGACACTGGAAAACCAGTGTATCAGGCCAGAACCACTGCGCTCCAGATCCATATGTCCAACCTGCTTGTGAACATCTCCACTTAGATGCCCACTTAAACACAACAATTGTTGTTAGATGTCATCAAGTCGATTTTGACTCACCGAGACCCCCTGTGATAAAGCAGAATGGCCCCACAGGGTTTCCTAGGCTATAATCTTACAAGAGGAGATGGCCAGGCCACTGGGTGGGTTTAAACCATGAACCTTTCGTTCGGCAGCTGAGTGCTTAACTGTTGCACCACCATGGCTCCTTAAATACAATTATAAACTCATTATTATGCCCCTGCTGTTCCTCTTTTTGTGTCTTCACCTCAGTGAATGGCTCTTCCACCCATTTAGTTACCCCCAAAAAAACTTGGGTCTCATCCTTGACACTTCCCTTCCCTCACTCCCCAGCCTCTTTCCACCAGCTAATTATGGCTCATTCCTCAGGGATCAGTTTTTAGGTCACATCCTCCCAGAGGCCTTAACCCACCTCCCCTGAATGAGGGGTTCCTCCCCTGTGCCTGTCCCACCCTGTGCCTCTCCTCTCACAGCCCTTGTCACTCAGCTGTAATGGCCTGTTGACTCTTTTCCGTATTTCTCATGAAATGATAAGTTCTGTGACAGCAGGGCCTATCCCTATAATAAATATTATTTGAATAAATAAACAATATGGTCCGTAGATGTGATCTTATTCTGTATATTATAAATATAGTCTATTTTCTCCTTGACAAAAATTGAATACATCAATATTTTGCAGAGATCTGCAAAAGTTATAGCACTTAGCACAGAAGACTGATTTTCAGAGGCTCCACCACTTGTATGAGGCTGAGAACCACCAATCTGGGCATTTCACTAATGAGATTTTTTAAAAGCAAACCGTCAGTTGAGTTTGGCAGGACCTGTCACTGGTGAACTAGGTTGCCTCCCAGTGAGTGCCTTCACTTCCCCTCTCTTTAATAACTGAGTCTAGAGGCTTATTGAGGAAATAAAGGACTTTGTTCCTATCGGAAATTCATTTTCCTTAAAAAAAAAAAAATAGGACATTTGCCTACTTCCAGTTTTCTGATACTTTCATATACTTTATAATTTCTTAAAGAATTACTAAACAACAAGACAGAGAATAACAAATGCTGGCGAGGATGTGGAGAGATTGGGACTCTCATACACTGCTGGTAGGACTGTAAAATGGTACAACCATTGTGGAAAGCAGTATGGC
>NW_006921613.1:19109339-19124336 GCF_000298275.1 Orycteropus afer afer | reverse complement strand
AAAAAAAAAAAAAAAGATGTACATCTCTAATGATGTAGCGCATAAAAAAAAAAAAATTACTAAACAGTTCTTGGAGCACAACCGCAAATTCTTTCTCTCTACCTATTTTCTACCCATCTGTCCAAGCAGAGATTTGTTGAGACTTCCCTTTCCTGTGCCAGGCCCTGGGAGAGCTCCTCATTCTCTGAGCCCTTACTCCCTCTCAAACAGGCCTGGGCTCTCTTCTACCCCCTTTAGGTCACTTTCTCTGAGAGAAAAGGAGGAAGCAAAAAAATAGCTGAGTAGTTACACTTTCTGTTAATATTACAGCAAGAGTCCCAAGCAGTGGGCCTATAACTTCCTCATTCTTTTTCTTACTCTAATCTTACCTAAAAAGGCTTTTTATTTCCTGAGGCATCTTTCCCTTCTCACCTCCTGACTCCAGCTTCTTGACCCTTCATATGTAGTCCATAGACCTTGTTTCCACCCTTGTATGTGGATGTTCTTATCCCTTTTTCCCATATTAAACACTGCAGTAAAATAATAATATTTAAAGTCTTAAAATGCAAAGATTTTATCAAGCATTTTATAAGAAAATATTTATCATATCTTGATTCTACCAACTTAGCTTGAGTGTTGTTGTTATGTGGCATCAAGTCAGACCCGAATCACAGTGACCCCTCCTTGGGTTTCCGAGGCGTTATCACTACGGAAGTAGATTGCCCAACCTTCCTTGCAAGGAGTGGCTGGTGGGTTTGAACTGCCAGCCTTCTGATTAGCAGTTAAGTGCCATAGGCACTACACTACCAGAGCTCCTAAAACTATGCCCAATGTGAGTATTATGGAGAATTCAAATGTTTATACATTGACAAGAATACAGTGGCAAAGGGAAGGGGTACTGGGGTACTGGCACCCATCCTTGGCAGATTGTCCCACCACACTTGCCTCAGGTAGTAGATACTGGAGGTGCAGAGGGGGATGCCCCTGAGGTCACTTCCCCTCTTGGCCAGTGTTCTGGCTACCTAGTGCTGCTCTGACAGGAATATACCAAAAACGGGATGCGCTTACTAAAAAGGAATTTATTACAATTTGGAGGCTTTAAGTCTGAGTTCAAAGTGCCAGTCTGTAGGGGCTGGGTGAAAGCCCCTCAGCCTTGGGCTTCAGCTCTGCCTCCTACTCCAGGCCCACTGGAGCTAGAGGCTTTTCTTCACTCAGCTGCTGGCTGCTGAGGCTGACAAACCCAAGGTTGACAGGTAAAAAGGCATAGTCCTGATCTTACCAAACCACATGGCAGGCCATTCATTCAAGTCCATTGAAAGTTCCAAGGTCGGCAGAGCATGGCAGGCTGCTGAACAACGACACAGCTACACGCAGGGTTCAAGCATGCCGTAAGCTAGAGACCATTGCCACAGCTGCTTCTTATATATGGGAAGCAGACCACATACCCAAAGCAGCTACTCAGCTGCTTCAATAGATTCCACCATGGAGTTAATTACCAATTTCACCATGGGGAATAACTACATCCAGCTGCCCAGCCACTCAAACTTAAGTTGACACACAAAGTTAATCACCACAGCCAGGATGCTGTGCACTCACGCCCAGCCTAGGCTGCAGCTCCTCCTATGGTGGCCAAGTAGTCCCAGCTATGGTGGCTGTGGCAGCGATGTAAGGAGGAACAGGAAAGGCAGTACTGAGGGGAAGGAGGAGGTGGTACAGGGGCAGATGAGGTTGGAAGAATGTGAAGTCCAAGGGAGTGTGGATAAAGGGAGGCAGGCAAGACAGGCAGGGAAGAATGAAGGGAAAGGAGCCAGTGGCTGCCTAAAAGCAGCTGGCTGGATGGCAACTGAGCAAAGGCTGAGACTGGGTGTGGCTCTTGGAGATGGAGTGGCAATCACACAGGACTGGTGATGGCTGAGGAGCCAAAGTTTTAGTGCAGTATCCCTCCCCGCCCCTCCAGGTAACAGTAATAGGGATGGTCAGGCTAGACTTTGGTGAGTCTTATGCACTTCTCTCCTATATAGAATATGGATTCACAATGTCCAAATCATATAACATCCTATTTCACAGAAAGTAAGGTGGATGTTAAGTGACCATACCTGTATATGAATCGTATCTTCATTAAAAATACAGGTATGCATTGCTTAACCTCCATAATGCATTTTATTTTGTGAAATAGGACACTATGTGGATGTTGTGCAAACACTGTATTATATATAATGTATATGTTGATATACATTTGATTCACATGTATCAAAGTAAACCTAACACAAGCTCCTCTGGCTCTCCGTTAGTGCCCAGAGCCTTGATGTTTGCAAATTTGCACTTGCAATTGGCTGCCTCTGGGGTGGGAATCGGCAGCCCCCTGGGGTGGCTAGGCAGAGCACCTGCTAGAGGGAGGCACAGCAGCTGTGGCTCCCTGCTGCAGCAGCTCAGTAGACTGCAACCTGCACCACGGCGGGAGGGCTGCAAGCTCTGCCATCAAGCCTGCCATCATAGCTCTCTGGCTACAGCCAGGCTGCAGGCCACAGTCAAGCTGGAGCAGCCTCAGAGCGAAGAAGTGGCTGCTAGGCACCGCAAACTCAACTGGCCCCTCCTGTGGTCCTTCCAAGCAAGCTCCCCCTCCCTCGCTTGTGGATTTATTTTCAGTCAGACATTGCCTGAACAGAGGTTATGTGGTGCATATCTGTAATATAATATTCACCTTTTAAAAGTGGTTTTTAGTATAGTCTCAAAGTTGTGCAACCGTCTAATTTCAGGACATTTCAACACTCCCCCACAAAAATATCCCTTATCCACTAGCTGTCCTCCACATTCCTTTTGCATGTGGATATCCAGTTGTGTCAGCACCATTTGTTGAGAAGGCTATTCTTTTCCCTCACTAATCGATCTTGGCACCCTTGTCAAAAGTCAATTGACCATTGGGACTATAAAACGATACAACTATTATGGATATTGGGATGGTGATTCCTTAAAAAGTTGGAAATAGAAATAACATTTGATCCAGCAATCCCATTACTAGGTATATATCCTAAAGAAGTGAGAGCCAGAACACAAATAGTTATAAGCACACCCATGTTCGTTGCAGCACTATTTACAATAGCAAAAGATGGAAATAACCTAAGAGCCCATCAGCGGAGGAATGGATAAACAAACTATGGTACATACACACAATGGAATACTGTGCAACACTAAAGAATAACAGAGAATCTGCAAAACACTGCATAACATGAATGAACTTGGAAGACATTATGCTGAGTGAAATAAGTCAATCACAGAAAGACAAATATTGTGTTAGTCCACTATTATAAAAAGTCAAGGAAAGGTTTGTACATGAAACATTCTTTGTTGGTTATCAGAGACAGGAGGGGAGGAGTGGGGAGGGAAAATTCCTAGATAGGTTAAAAAAAATTACCCCCCCCCCCCAAAGATTATTAGCCACTGTGTCAATCCATCTTGATGAGGGTTTTCCACTTTTTTGCTGACCTTTTACTTTACCATGCGCATTGTCCTTGTCCAAGGACTGGTCCCTTCTGACAATATGACTGAAGTACAAGAGATAAAGTCTGGGAATTCTCACTTCTAAGAAGCTTTCTGACTGCATTTCCTCCAAGATTTCTTCGCTCTTCTAGCAGTCCACAACTCAAATGCACCAATTCTTCTCTAGTCTTCCACATTCATTGCCCAGCTCTCACACGCATATGAGGCATTTGAAAGTACCATGGTTTGGGTCAGGTGCACTTTATTTTTCAGAGTGATATCTTTGCTCTTTAAAGACGCCTTTTGCAGCACATCTGCCCAATGCAGTATGTCATTTGATTTCTTGAATGCTGCTTCCATGGGCATTGATTGTGGATCCAAATAAAACAAGTTCCATGACAACTTCAATCTTTTCTCCATTTATCATGATGCTGCTTACTGGTCTTGTTGTGAGGAATTTTGTTTTCTTTACATTGAGGTATAATCATACTGAAGGTTCTAGTCTCTAATCTTCATCACTAAGTGTGTCAAGTCTTCAGCGAGCAAGGTTGTGTCATCTGCATATTTCAGGTTGTAAATGAGTCTTCCTCCAATCCTGATGCCACATTCTTCTTCATATAGTCCAGCGTCTCTGATTATTTGCTCCCATACAAATTGAATAAGTGTGGTGAAAGGATACAACACTGATGCACACTTTTCCCGATTATAAACTATGCAGTATCCCCTTGTTCTGTTTGAATGACTGCCTCATGATCTACGTACAGGTTTCCCATGAGCAGAAAGTGTTCTGGAATTCCCATTCTTCACAAAGTTATCCATAGTATGTTATGAACCACGTAGTCGAATGTCTTGCATAGTCAATAAAACACAGGCAAACATCTTTTTGGTATTTTCTGCTTTCAGCCAAGGTCCATCTGACATCAGCAATGATAACCTTCATTCCACATCCTCTTCTGAATCCAGTTTGAATTTCTGGCAGTTCCCTGTATATTGCTGCAACTGTTTTTGCACTGTCTTCAGCAAAATTTTACTTGTGTGATATTGCATAATGACATTATTTGATAAATTCTGTATTCTGTTGGATCACCTTTTTTTTTTTTTTTTTTGATTGGGCACAAATATGGATCTCCTCCAGTCAGTGGGCCAATCTTTTCTTCTACATTTCTTGGCATAAATGAGTGAGGACCTCCAGCATTGCATCTGTAGAAACATCTCAATGGGTATTCCATTAATTCCTGGAGCTTTTTTTTTTTTTTCCCCAATTTCTTCAGTGCAATACCAATTCCTTCCTTTGATACTATTGGCTCTTGAGCATATGCTACCTCCTGAAATGTCTGAATGTCAACCAATTCTTTTTCGTACAATGACTCTGTATTCCATCTTATTTTGCTGCTTTGTACTTTGTTCAATATTTTGCCCATAGAATCCTTCAATATTGTAACTTGAGGCTTGAATATTTTTTCTTTCAGTTCTTTCTGTTTGATAAATGGTGACCCTATTCTTTTCTTCTGATTTTCTAACTCCAGGTCTTTGCATATTTCATTGTAATACTTTATTTTGTCTTGAGCTGCCCTTTGAAATCTTCTGTTCAGCTCTTACCTTATCATTTCTTCCATTCACTTTAGCTACTTTCTGTTCAAGATCAAGTTTCAGAATCTCTTCTGACATCCATTTTGCTCTTTTCCTCCTTACTGTAGCTTTGTAGTATGTGGTGCAATGAATTACTTGATATGGCTTTTCTAGTCATAGTCTTTGTAACTCCCACCAGATTACCGGATGGGACCATGCCAATAAGGTGTGTAGAACTCTGATGTTGGGATTGGTTAGTGTTGTCACTCTACCAGACTTAAAATGAGCCTTCTTAGAAGCAGAAAAGGGGATCTCATTGCCATGAAGAGAGAAAACCTAGAGGTGAAGTGGAGTGCATCCTTGGACCTTCTTGGCAGAGATGCCCTGGCAGAGAGATGCCCCCCAGCAGAGATATGGTAACAGTGGAACTAAGAGGCATGAGACAGAGTGGTGGGTTTACCTGGCCCATGGAGTGAGAAAGATAAGTGCCCTTGGGCAGGATGCTTCTGGTGGAGTAGGGTGCTCTCATTGGCAGAGCTAAAAGAACTTTGTAACACTTGCCCAAGCAGGACAGGGGCCAGGATGAGAGGCCAAGGGCCAGGGAGGTGTGCCTGAGGGCATAGCAGAGGAGAGACTGGCATAATCAGAAAATTGTATCCTGAGTTGTAACCATTACTTCCCTAATAAACCCATAGTCGTGAGTATTGTCTGTGAGTTCTGTATGACCATTGCAATGAATTATCAAAACCAGAAGAGAAGTAGTAGTACCATGGGAGGGATGGTTGGTGTCAGAATTGGTCAAAAGCTTTGGAGAGTGACCTCTCAGGAATAAGCTGTGGGCTGTGGATGGTGATTCTGTTTCACCCTCGTAAGGTCAGAGGATGTCAGAAGATGTCTCCCCCATAATCTTTAGCATGGTGTTGTTGTTGTTAGGTGTGTTGAGTCAGCTCTGATTCATAGCGATCCTATGTACAACAGAATGAAACACTGCCTGGTCCTGTGCCAGCCTCACAATCCTTGTCACATCTGAGCCCATCATTGCAGCCACCATCCATGTCAATTCATCTTGTTGAGGGTCTTTTTTGTTGACTCCCCACTTTCCCAAGCATGATATCCTTCTTCAAGGAATGGTCCCTTCTGATAGCATGACCAAAATTGATAAGATGAAGTCTGGCCATTCACGCTTCCAGGACAGGATTGCTAGTTCTTTTGGCAGTCCATAGTGCTTTCAGTATTCTTTGTCAACCACAATTCAAAAGCATCAACTCTTCTGTGGTCTTCTTTGATCATTGTCCAGGTCTCACATGCATATAAGGTGATTTAAGATACCATAGCTTGGGTTAGGCATACCTTAGTCTTCAAGGAGACATCTTAACAAAGATTTACCTTATCATTTCTTCCATTCACTTTAGCTACTTCAGCACTTCAAAGAGGTCTTTTGCAGCGGATTTGCCCAGTGCAATATGTCATCTGATGTCTTGACTGTTGCTTCCATTGGTGTTGATTGTGGAACCAAGTAATATGAAATCTTTAACAACTTCAATCTTTTCTCCATTTATTGTGATGCTGCTTATTGGTCAAGTGGTGAAGATTTTAATTTTCTTTATGTTGAGATGTAACCCATACTGCAGACTGTAGTCTTTAATCTTCATCAGTAAGTGCTTCACGTCATCCTCACTTTCAGCAAGCAAAGTTGTGTCATCTGTGTATCTCAGGTTGTTAACGAGTCTTCCTCCAATCCTGATGCCATGGTCTTCTTCATATAGTCAGCTTCTCAGATTATTCAGTATTCAGACTGAATAAGTATGGTGAAAGGATACAACCCTGACATACTCCCTTCCTGATTTTAAACCATGCAGTATACCCTTGTTCTGTTTGAACGACAGTCTCCTCATCTATGTACAGGTTCCTGATAAGCACAATCAAGTGTTCTGGAATTCCCATTCTTCTTAATGTTATCCATAATTTGTCATAATCCACACAATCGAATGATTTTGCATAGTCAACAAAACACAAGAGCACCTTGTTGACACACAAACTTAACCACCACAGTCTGTATTCTTCGCTTTCAGCCAAGATCCATCTGACATCAGCAATGATATGCCTCTTCCATGTCCTCTTCTGAATCCAGCTTGCATTTCTTGAAGTTCTCAGTCAATATACTGCTGCAACCATTTTTGAATTATCTTCAGTAAGATTTTACTTGTGTGTGATATTAATGATATAATGATATTGTTAGATAATTTCCACATTCTGTGAGATCACCTTTCCTTGGAATGGATACAAATATGTATCTTTTCCAGTCAGGTGGCCAGGTAGCTGTCTTCCAAATTTCTTGGCACAATCAAGTGAGTGCCTCCAGTGGGGCATCCATTTATCATCTCAATGGGTATTCCATTAATTCCTGGAGCCTTGTTCTTCACTGATTCGTTCAGTGCAGCTTTCACATCTTCCTTCAATACCATTGGATCTCGATCATATGCTACCTCCTGAAATGGATGAACAGCAACCAATTCTTTTTGGTACAGTGACTCTGTGTATTCCTTCCATCTCCTTTTGATGTTTCCTGCATCATTCAAAATTTTGCCCATAGAATATTTCAATATTGCACCTTGAGGCTTGAAATTTTTCTTCAGTTCTTTCAGCTTGAGAAATGTCAAATGTGTTCTTCCCTTTTGGCTTTCTAACTCCAGGTCTTTGCGCATTTCATTATAATAATTTGTCTTCTCGAGCTGCTCTTTGAAATCTTCTGTTCAGCTCTCTTATCTTGTCATTTCTTCCATTTGCTTTAGCTACTCTCCATTCAAGGGCAAGTTTCAGAGTCTCTTCTGATATTCATTTTGGTCTTTTCTTCTTTTCTTGTCTTTTTAATGACCTTTTGCTTTCTTCATGGATAATGTTCTTGATGTCATTCCATAATTCCTCTGGTTTTTGGTCATTGGTGTTCAATGCATCAAATCTATTCTTTAGATGGTATCTAAATTCAGGAGAGATATAATCAAGGTCATATTTTGGCTCTCATGGACCTGTTTTATATATTTATTTCTCAACTTGTTTTAATTGTCTTCCGCTTCAACTTGAAATTTCATATGAACAACTGATGGTCTGTTCCATAGTCAGCTCCTGGCCTTGTTTTGGCTAATGATATTGAACTTCTCCATCACCTCTTTCCACAGATGTAGTCAATCTGATTCCTGTGTACTCCATCTGGTGAAGTCCACATGTGTAGCCACCATTTGTGTTGTTGAAAAAAGGTATTTGCAATGAGTAAGTTTTTGGTCTTGCAAAATTCCATCATGGGGTCTCCAGTGTTATTTCTATCACTGAGGCCATATTTTCCGACTACTGGTAATTCTTCTTTGTTTCCAACTTTTGCATTCCAATCACCAGTGATAATCAACTACATCTTGATTGCATGTTTGGTCAGTTTCAGACTGCAAATGTTGGTAAAAATCTTCAATTTCCTTGTTTTCGGATTTGGTGGTTGGTGCGTAAATTTGAATAATAGTAGTATTAACTGGTCTTCCTTGTAGGCATATGGATATTATCCTATCACTGACAGCATTGTACTTCAGGACAGATCTTGAAATATTTTTTGTGATGATGAATGCCATGCCATTCCTCTTCAATTTGTCATTCCTGGCATAGCAGATCATATGGTTGTCTGATTCAGAATGGTCAAAACCAGTTCATTTCAGTTCAGCAATGCCTAGGATATTGATCTTTATGCATTCCATTTCATTTCTGACAACTTCTAGTTTTCCTAGATCTGTACTTTGTACATTCCATGTTCCGATTATTAATGGATGTTTGCAGCTGTTTCTTCCCAATTTGAGTTGTGCCACATCAGCAAAATGGAGGTCCCAAAAGCTTTACTCCATCCTCATCATTAAGGTCGCCTATACTCTAAGGAGGAAGCTCTTCCTCAGTCATATCTGGAGTGCCCACTGACCTGAGGGGCTCATCTTCTGGGATTATATCAGACAATGCTTCAGGGCTATTCATAAAGTTTTCCAGTAATATATCAGATAGTGTTTCACGGCTATTCATAAGGTTTTCACTGGCCAATTCTTTTAGAAGTGGACGGCCTCTTCCTTCTTCTGAGTCTATCTTAGTCTGGAAGCTCTGCTGAAACCTGTCCACCATGGGTCACCCTGCTGGCTTTTGAAACACCAGTGGCATAGCCTCCGGTCTCACAGCAACACACAAACCACCACAGTATGACAAATTGACAGACAAGTGGCAGCCCTTTTGCATAGTAAGAGCTAAAATCAGGAAGTGTGAGTCCTTCAGCTTTGTTCCTCTTTTTCCAGATTGTTTTGGATTCCAGGACCTTTGCATTTCCATATGAATGTTGGCATCAGTTTGTCAATTTCTGCAAAAAGCCAGCTGGCATTCTCGTAAGAATTGCATGAATTTGTTGATTAATTTGGGAAGTAGTACCATCTTAACAATGTTCTGATTAATGAACACAGGAGTTTTTCCATTAATGTAGCTCTTTAGGTTAACCTTCTGTAGTTTTCAATGTGCAAGCCTTGCATATCTTTTGTTAAATTTATTGCTAGGTATTTTATTCTTTTTGATTCTATTGTAAATGGAACTGTTTTCCTTAACTTCATGTTCATATTGTAATTGCTAATGTAAAGAAATACAACTGATTTTGGTATTCTGCAACCTTGATGAACTTGTTTATTCATTCTAACAGTTGTTTTGTGTGTGGATTCCTTAGGATTTTCTATATGTAAGACATGTCACCTGCAAGTAGAGTTATTTTTCTTTCTTTCCCATCTAAATACCTTTTCTTTCTTTTTAAAATTTTCACCTAATTTCCTTAGACCTTGCCTTTTTTGAGTGAATTCCCTCTTTTTCTCTCATTAGAATATACTTTCAGTGTGTGCGTGTGTGTGTGTACGTGTGTGTGTCTGTGTAGAGGATGGGAGGAAGCACAGCTCTTAAAAGTCAGAAGTTAAAATCATGTGGTTTGAATTGATTTTTAGGTGAGCCTCATATTTCTCTAAATGAAAATGTCCTTCACAGCAAAGGATTCTGTGAGCAAATTTCTGTAATCTTTTTTCCTTAAGTTTGGCACATAAGCCTGGTCAAGCTCAATATGTGCCCTTCCTTGGCTGTCATAGAGTCTAAGTCAACATGGTCATTTATCCTCAGTGCCCATCTCTTATCCTTTTCTGGTGTTATAGATTAAATTGTGTCCCCCCAAAATATGTATTGGAATACTAACTCCTATACCTGTAGATGTACTCCTATGTAATATGTTAATTAGGTCAATTAGGAGTGGGATGGGTTCTAAATGTAATCACTTCTGAGTTGTAATAAGAACAAATTAGACACAGAGATACATACACATAGGGGAAGACAGATGCCATGTGAGGATCACCAAGGAACATCTGAGTCTACTGACAGAGAAGGAATTGATATACTTGAGACCCTGATTTGGACTTTTAGCCCCCAGAACCTTGAGAAAATTTTTATTCTTTAAAGCTACTCGCTTGTAATATTTGTGTTACAGCAGAACTAGGAAACTAAGACAGAATTTGGTACCAGGAGGTGGAGTGCTGCTCTAACAAATACCTAAAATTAGAAAAAGTTTTGGAATTGGTTAATGGGTAGAGGCTGGAGAAATTTTGATGTGCTTGATAGTAAGGACCTAGATTGCCTTGAAGAGACTGTTGGTAATATTAGGAATATTAAGGGTGATTCTGAAGATGACTCAGAAAGAATTGAGAGCTGTGGGGGAAGCTTCTATTGCTATGAACAGAATGTTGCTAGAAATGTAGACATTAAATGTGCTACTGGTGAGACTGTAAAAGAAAATAATGAACTTGTTATTGCATACTACAGGAAAGGTGATCCTTTTTATAAGGTGGCAAAGAATTCGTCTGAATTATGTTCAAACGTTTTGTGGAAAGTAGAACTTTTAAGTGATCAATTTCAATATTTGGCTAGGGAAATTTTTAAGCAAAATTTTGAAGCTGAAACATGCTTTCTCCTTGTTGCTTATAATAGAAAGTCAGAGGCATTCATTTATAAATATAGAGATGACTTAGAGATAAATTGTGTAAAATGAAACCAGAACTTAAAGATATGAAAAATTCTGTTGTACAAACTAAGAAAGTGTCCTGGAACTTTAACCAAAGGTGTGGCTACACAATTTTTTTGTGAGAGATTAGACCTATAACTAATAGATCTAATCAATCACTGTGTTAGGCTGGGTTCTCTAGAGAAGCAAAACCAGTAAAGCTCTTATATATATACATACATATATATATAGAGAGAGAGAGAGAAATTTATCTTAGGAAAATGGCTCACACACTTGTAGAAGCTGGCAAGTCCCAAGTTCTTGGATCAAACATCAAGCTGGAGGCTTTTCCTGACTCACACAGCTGCAGGGGCTGATGAACTCAAGGCTGGCAGGCAGTACACCAGCTGTTGACTCCAATGAATGATGAATCCAAGATCTCCAGGGCAAATGGTAGATTGTTTGTTCACAGTTATAGGCAGCACAACAGGATCCCGATCCACAGAAGAATGTCTCTTTTTCCCAGGATGTCCATAAACATACTGGAAGCAGGCCACACCTCTAGGGAAACTCTCTTTCAACTGATTGGGTGCTCAAAACATATACATCTAATCTCATCATGGGAATAACCCACATCACAACTGCTTAAACCACTCAGAATTGTGGTCCAGCCAAGTTGACACACAACTCCAACTATCACAATCACCATGGCAGAAATCCTGCCAACTTAGATGCAAAGAGACAGAGACAGGACCAAATGAAGGAAAGATGCCTGCCTCCTAGAATTCTACAGGCAGGAAATAGACCAATGGAGCTACTTGGGTTTTGACCCCTATTGTCCTTCAAGAAAAGGAAGGCATTATCTCAGGAGCAGTTAAAAGATCAGTGGGACTGTCAGAAGTACTGGGGGCAAGGCCGCCAGTTCCTCTGTTTCAAAGAGTTTTGATCAACTCCAGAGGGTGATGCTGCTACTTAGGTGAGCCAACAAGCCAGGAGAACAGGGCTGCCATTCAAAGTTGAAGGGCTCAGGGCTGCCACTTCATTGGGCCAGGAAAATGGAACCACTGACCCAAGTTAAAGGGGTGGTTGCCATTCCAATGGGCAAGGAGATGAGAGCAGCCCAGGGTCAAAGGAGTAGGGTCACCATTCAAGTGTTCTAGGAGAATCAGGCCACCTAAAACCTAGGGAGTAGGGTTGTTGTCCCAGTGGGCCTGGAAGGTGGGTGTGGTAGTTATGTTTGTGTGTCAACTTGGCTGGGCCTGGTTGAGTAGCTGGGCAGCTGGTGGTAGTTATTCCCCATGATGAGACTGGCAATGAGCTCCATGGTGGGATCTACCACAAGCAGCTGAGTAGCTGCCTTTGGGAATGTGGTCTGCTTCCTGTATTTAAGGAGAAACCTTGGAAATGGTATCTAGCCTTTGGCATGCTTGGACCCTGAATGTAGCTGTGTCATTGCTCAGCAGCCTGCTATGCTCTGCCGACCTTGGGACTTACAATGGACTTGAGTTAATGGCCTGCTTTGTGGTTTAGTAACATTAGGACTATGCCTTTTTACTTGTCAACCTTGGGGCTTCTCAGCCTCAGCAGCCAGCATCTGTCTGAGTGAAGAAATGCCTCTAGCTCCAGTGGGCCAGGAGCAGGAGGCAGAGCTGGACCCCAAGGTTGAGGGGCTCTCACCCAGCCCCTAGAGCCTGGCACTTGAACTTGGACTTAAAGTCTCCAAATTGTAAGAATAAACTGTTTGTTAAGGACATCCCATTTGTGGTATATATTTCATGTCAGAGCGGAACTAGGTAACCAGTACAGTGGGGTTCATGACCAGAGTCAAGGGTTCTCTGCCCAGAGTCTAAAGGACAGAGCTATTGCCCCTATGTGTCTGAAAAATAGAGAATTATTTCTAAACCCTGAAAGCTGATGAATCCCTGCTGGGTTTTGGACTTGCTTGGTATTCATGGTCCCCTATTTCCCTCCAATTTCTCTCATTTCGAATGGGAATGTCTTCCCTGTGTTTGTTTCACCATTGTACTTTGGAAGGTTTCACAGGTCTACAGATGGAAAGGAATTTCATCACAGGATGGAACATACCCACCACCTCACCCATACTTGATTAAGATGATTCAGAAGATGAGATTTTATGCTTGAATGGGTTAAGACTGTGGGGATGATGTAATAGGGTGAATGTGTTTTGAAAGTGGCAAGGACATAAATTTTGGGAGGCTAAAGGGTGAAATACTATTAATTTGTGTCCCTCCAAAATATGTGTTGGAATACTAACCTCTACCCCAGTAGATGTAATCTTGTTTGGAAATAGTGTTTTCTTTATTGTGTTAATTATACCTAAGTAGGGTGAGTTCTAAATCTAGTCACTTCTGCATTATAAAAAGAACGTATTAGACACAGAGATATGCACACTTGTAAGTATCACCAAGGAATGCCCAGGGATACCAAGAAGGAAAGAGTCAACATGACTGAGACCTTGATTTGGACTTTTAGCCTCCAAAACTCCAAAAACCAAATTCATTGCCATAGAGTTGGATCCGATTTATAGTGACCCCTCCTTGGGTCTCCGAGGCAGTGTCACTATGGAAGTAGATTGCCCAATCTTCCTTCCGAGGAGTGGCTCATGGGTTTGAACCACCAGCCTTCTGGTTAGCAGTCAGATGCCTTAGGCTCTACCCAACCAGAGCTCCTTTTAGCCTCCAGAACCGTGCAAAAAATAAATGTCTTTCTGTTAAAGCCACCCACTTGTGGTATTTGTGTTACAGCAGCCTTAGGAAACTCAGACACCTGGCCAATTCTTCCTTGCTGGTGAGAGGTGAAACAGCCAACCTTTCCTCCCTCTGTCTTCTGAAAAGTAAAACTATTAGTGACAATCAAACTTATCAGATGTTCTGCTTTCACCCAAAAGATACTTTGACAAATCTCTTTATCTAATCTAAAGTCTCCTTTTGGGCCAGTTTTGTGATTTGAGTGAGAAGAGTCCACCAACACCTTTCCTCTATTCATCCTCTTCCTTGCACTTGGGCCCCTGATGATCTTCTGTGCAGGTGTGTGTATTTTCTTAATATCCAGGCTCTTTATCCACCTTAGCTATGAGACCTTTTCTTCAAACAAGGTCCACACTTAATTGTCCCACTCCTGATGAATATCCTGACCCATGATGTGTCAGTGGGGCTCCTAAAATCAGCTTAATTCTTCCCAGTCATGGAACAAAAGGTTAAAAGTAAGGGTTAATTAAAGGTGTGGAATGGACACCAAGGGCTTTACTGAGTAGCTTTATAGTAATGAGAGGTTTCCCTTCACATCTGTGTTATCAGTGAACTCTTGGGACATGGCAAGAAGCTAGGTGGATAAGAATCTATGACTATACAGACAGGTGCACCCCCCCACCCCCATCCAACTATGAGCTTCTAGTGCTCAGTCACTAGAAGCAAAAAATTCAGGCCTCTGAATCACAGATCAAAGATACCCATGACTGAGGCAGGAACCAGAATGGTTAGTACCCTAGGCCAACCCCTCTGTTCACCAACTCTAGTACAGGAGTCTCTAGGATATCTGACCTTTTTGGGGGGCTTTGCTCTCAGGAACTAAATCTCTTCCCCTTAGCTCTACTGTGAAGCCAAACTCCGGTCTTCTGTGGTCTAACCAAGCTTCTTGTCCAACCTGATTTTCTTCTAACTGCCTAACAACAAGGCCACTCAGGCCAGGGGTGTCAGGACAAGGGGCTTCCTCATAAGGTGGGTGGCTCCTCCCTCACCTGCGGTTGCACATGACTCTGAGAAGTGTCTACTGAGAAGTGGTCAGTTGGTCACAGCTACCAGGAGTCGAATTTCAGAACCCTTCTTAAAACTACTTCACAAAATTTCCTCCAAATAGTGAAATAGAGAATGAGAAAAAATATATTGAAATAGTAAAATGTAAAAAAAAAAAAAAAA
>NW_006921613.1:19058235-19108597 GCF_000298275.1 Orycteropus afer afer | reverse complement strand
CACTATGCTACCAGAGCTCCCATCACTTGGTCATAATACTTTATTATTCCAAGTACTTAAAAATGGTTAGTTATTATTGAGGCCTCAAATATACCATCTGTTTGTCATCTTTCAAGGTGCTGGTTATTGTAATATTTTTACATTCATTTTGAGGGTCTGGGGTGACATATTTGGTATCAATTTCAGCTTTTAATAAGTACCAAATAAAACAATTTAAAAAATATTTTCTTCAGTCTTCTCTTCCTTCACATTCAATGTATTGTCTAGAACTATATTTTAATATACAGTGTATTTACTTTGCTGAATTCATTCATGGTGTATCTGCAGGCTTGAGTTTAACATATTTCCTGTAGTGACAAGTACTCTTCTATTTGTAGGAGCTATCTAGGTCACTGGAGTGGAGAAAAAGAGGTCGCTACTTAATAGAAATGACATGTATCCAAATATAGATGCTGCTTTCTCAAACATCTGTTGAATATCAAAGATGAAGAGACTGTTACAATTTCCCAAACCCAGAACCAAAACCTGAAATGAACAGTAACTATGCTTCAATTGACACAGGGTTTAACCAAGAATAAACAGGTCTCTTTACCAAAGAATGCAAGTCCTAATACACTGGCTACTTTAGAAATAAAATAGCTGCTTCAAAAAGCAATCTGTTTCAATGTAAATTATTTTCCATCAAAAGCCACTTTGGAGAAAGCTATTTGATTTGAACGATGGGGTATGCATGGCATCTGTTTGCGTTCAGAAACCCAGTTAAGTATGACAAATATTTTCAGTTGTCAAGGGTGAGCGAAGAGGAAACGACTCACCTAAGAAATGGAAACTGACGAAGAGTAATATGACACTCCCCCTTAGTTCCTCAGGGCGCGAGTTGCCGGGCTGCCTCACACAACTTCCTACGGCCGGGTAAAAAGCAAGGCTGTGCAAAAAGCAGAATGAAGGAAGGTACCCTGTGTACCCCCTGCCCTGGAACAGTGGTGCGGGGTAACACCCAAGAAGTCAAGGAACAGAGGCATGGACACTACTCTCTACTGTTGCCATTCATTCATTGGTAAATAGTTATATTCCTGGCACTCTGTTAGGCGCTCCTCTTTCCAGCTACAACCCGATAACCCATTCTGAGACTCCGTGCCTCTGTCCCATTTTCAGCCCGTAGGCTTCATTCCCTCATCAGAAGATGCTATTGCTGACTCGCTCTCTCCCTTTCAGGATGGGGGCTAAGAGGACTGGATAAAGCCAGCCAGAGAAGTGTCCTTCCGACAGCAGGAAGGAGAGCTCAGAGTCTGCGGGGAGGGCATTTCAGGGACCCTCCTGCCCGCGCAGGCGAGTGCCAGCCACTACTCAGGCGGCCGCGCCCGGGGGCGGGGCTGTGGACACCCAGGCTCTGCGCTCGGAGGGGGAACCTGAGGTCACGCAGATAGTGGAAGGAAAAGCAGCGGCGAGGGGGTTCCGTGAAGTAGAAGAGGGAGCTGCGGAGGGAAGCTCGTGAAGGACAACACGCGCACGTGGGGACAGAGGTCCAGGTCGGGGCTGAAGGGAGGAGGGCTGGACGGTTACCTGATGAAGGTAGTCTTGCCTGTGCTGTACTGGCCCACCAGCAGGATCATGGGTTTATTGTCGAAATCGGCGTCCTCCAGCGCAGGCGAGTGGAACTCATGGAAGCGGTATGCCTCCTCCAGCGGCAGCACCTTGCGCAGGTAGAGTGAGCGCAGGCCCCCGGTCACCGTCTGCACGGTGTCCACGCCTCCCACTCGCTCGCGCCCGCCCGCCTGCCGTCCCAGCCAACTGAACATCCTGCAGATTTCTGGTCTGCGTTGTGCGCCCGCTCGCCTTGGTGCCAACCCGGTCCTCAGACCACGCACCCTACTTGACCCACCCGGTTCACACTGAGCTGTCCCAGCCGTGCTCGCCGCCGCCCGAGCCCGGCCACGCCTCGCGCTGCTGCAGCCAATCATCGTCATCCACGTCACGGACGCTTATTCACTATTCAGAACCCTTCTCTCAGGTTCTTCTTCATTGGGCCCTTGCCAACGCAGGGTGGAAGCGTCAGCCAATGGAGAGAAGGTTCTTAATGATTTATTGACGACGGGGTCCGCCCAGTGGGCGCTGCAAGGAGAGGGTGACTCCCGGAGCGAGTGGCGCAGACTCGGCACCTGGGAGAGGCTGCCTTCTGGCCTCCAGGGCCCCACCTTCGGCCAGGTGCATCGGCTTCCGGGCAAATCTGAATTGGCAAGAACGAGCTTGAGTTTCTTTGAACTTTCTTTTGTCCCTGGCCTGTGGAGGTGGACACTTGGGAAGAAGAGTTCAGAAAGTTGAAAGGCAGGTTCTTCTCCGCAAATTGTAAACCCCATTTTATTTGAGAAGAGACCTAGACAAACAGACAGCATTAACAAAATTTGAAAGAGGGGAAGTAGACTCAAGTCTCCTTGGGTAGATGTTTCTCCTTTTTCTTTATGCTGCCTCCACTAATTTCTGGTCAATTGAAGGCTCCGCCCCCCCCCTTACTTTTCTTTATTTGATTTTCTGTAAAATTGAAGATTTTGCCATCATCCTCATTATTACATTATCCTCATTATTACAACCTGTTGGTTGGGTGCTGTCAAGTTGAACCTTACTCATAGCTACCCTATGTGACAGATCACCAGATCTTTTTCCTGCTAAGCAGCTGAATGGTCAACCCTTTGGTTCACAGCAGAGTGCTTAACCATTGTGCCACTAGGGCTCCTTTATTACGAACTAATGTCTACATTTTGACAAAGAAGAGTTATTTCACCTCCTAACTATATCTTTGCCAAAGAGCCCTGTTAGTGCAATGGGTCAGCCCTTGGCTATTAACCATAAGGTCAACAGTGGAATCCACCCCCTGCTTAGCAGGAGAAAAGACCAGGTGGCTTGCTCCCATAAAGATTATAAACCAAAAACCAAACCCACTGCCATCGAGTCAATTCCAACCCATAGCAACCCCAATTGAGTTTCCAAAGTGGTAAATCTTTATGGAAGTAGATTGCCTCATCTTCCTTCTGTGTTTGAACCATCAGCCTTCTGGTTAGTAGTCAAATACATTAGGCACTGCACCACCAGAGCTCCTTCCTGTAAATACTACAGCCTGGGAAACTGAGGCAGTCTCCTCTTTCCTATAGAGTTGCTATGTGTCAGAATCAACTAGAAGGCAAACAACTATGCTGCTGCTGATGGAAAACAACAAGAACCAACCTTTTCCAGTTTCAAAGGACTCTAGTCTAAACTGGTATTAGTAGAAATAATCAGCTATCCTAGGTCCTAGTTTCAGAATATTTCTCAGTTGTTTTAGAGCATGTCTCAAAGTATGATCCACAGGGCCGCCACTTGAATAACAATAACCCAGATGCTTGTTAAACTAAAGATGCCTGGTCCTCACTCAGATCTACTGAGTTAAAATACTGGGGAGGGAATGGAAATCAATACATGCCCCAGAGGATTAATAAGAATCACCTAAATCAGGGGAACTATGTACTGCAATACTTCTCAAACTTGTCAAAATGCAGATTCAGATTCTGTAGGGCCGGGGTGGGGTCCAAGACTGCATTTCTAACGAAGTCTGAGATGTTGCCAGTGCTAATGGTCTATGAACCACCATGTGAGTAAAACGGCTGTGGTGGGAAGAGATCAGGACTTGGCATCAAAAGATCTGGGTTGGAATCACCATTATATAAATTAATGGCTATGAGTTCTTCAGTGCAGTGAGTTACCTCTCTGCCTCAGTTTCCTTGTTTATAAAATGAAACCTCCTCAAGTTGTGTGGATTAAATATTTAGAGGAAGCAAATGTAACTAGGGAAGTGAAAAGAAACCTGAGGGAAAATGAAGTTAGACATCTGCCTCATGTCAAAATGAAATAAAGAGTGAAATGTAAAAATAACATGAAGCCATAGAGCTATGGAAAGAAGGTACAGATGAAAATTTATAACATATTGGTTGGGAAATGCCTTTCTAATCAATGCCAAAGACGGGAATTAGGAAAGAATAAGTTGATAGATTTGACAACAACAAAGTAAAAGCTTCAATGTGTTTAAAAAAAAAAAAAAGCAAAACAAAACAACCTATAAACAAAAGTAAAAGACAAATTGGGAAAAATACTGAGAGACATATATGATAGTTAACTACTAAGGCTTTAAATAGCTACTATAAAATTATTAAGAAAGAATTGAATATTTCATTAGAAAAATGAGCAGAGGGCATGGGCAATTAATAAATACAATTGGCCAATAAACATTAAACAATGCTGCCCTCCATTAAAAATGAAAAACAAACAAACAAATATAAAGTAAACAGATAATATTAAGAATGGCAGAATTTTATTTTTCTAAGATAAATGTCTAATGTTCACTAGAGGCTAGGAAAATGTATCTTCTCATGTTTCTGGAGGTGATAAAAATTGACTCAACTTTTCTGGAGTCCAAACTTAACAAAAATCTTGAAAATGTATAGATGAGATTCCTGCTTCTGCAACATCATACTTAATGGTGAAATAAATCAGGAACAAGGTAAATATATCTGCTGTTAATACTTTTAGTTAATATCTTGCTAGAGGTTTTAGCCTAATGTACAAGAGGGCAAGAAAACAAAAGGATACCCAGATTGGAATGGAAGAAGTACAACTGTCTTTATTTGAAGAAGACATGAAGATCCATCTAGAAAAGTCTGTGGAATCTTCAAAAAAAAGCTACTATATAAAAAAATGAGTTTTACATAGTACCTGGGTACAAAATCAATATACAAAAACCAGCTATATTTCAGTCTACTAGAAATGAACGGTCATTGAAATAAAATCAGTACCATTTGCAACAGCATCAAAAGTATGAAATATGGATAAATCTGACAAAAAAATATACAAGATCTAAAATTCCAACAGCATTTTTCACAAACATGGAAAAAGTAATTTTCAACTTTATATGGCAAGGCAAGAGACCCTAAATAGCCAAACCAATTTTGAAGAACAACAAAGTTGAAGGCCTCATACTTCCTGATTTCAAAACATACTACACAGTTCAAGTAATCAAAACAGCCTGGTACTAGCTTAATGACAAAAGCATAGATCAATGGAATAGAATTGAGAGTCTAGAAATAAAACCATAACCTCTATGGCCATGCACCAACTTATTTTTGACAAAGGTGCTTAGTCCATTCAATGCGGAAGGAACAATCTCCTTAACAAACACTGAGGAGAAAATTGGATTTCTACATGTAGAAAAATGAAGCAAGATCCATACCTTACATTAGAGTGACACAAAAAAATAATTCAAAATAGATCAAGGACCTGAATGTTAAATCTAAAACCATGAAGTTCTTGAAAGAAAATATAGGGGCTAAGCTATGGGACCTAGGGTTTTTTTTTTTTTTTTTTTTAAATCATGGATTATCAAATACAGCAAATCTATGACCAACAGAAGATAAAATAGGTCATCATTCATGACCTCGTAAAAATTGCACACTTATGTTCATCAAAGGATTTATGAAGAGTAAAAAGATAACTTACAGACTGAGAAAAAATCTTTGAAAAGAAAACATGTATTAATATCCAATATACACCAGCCACTGCGTGAAAGGAAGACTGGGCAATCTACTTCCATAAAGATTGACCACCTCGGAAACCCAAAGGGAGTTGCTACGAGTTGGAATCAACTCGATGGCAGTGAGTTTGGTTTTTTTGGTATATGTATATATCTGCTACCACTTAACAAAAAGATAAATAACCCAGTCAAAAAATGGGCAAAAGACATGAGCAGACACTTCACCAAAGAGAATATCCAAGGGGCCAACAAACATATGAAAAGATAGAGTCGTTAGCCATTGCGGAGATGCAAATGAGATACCATCTCACCTCTACTAGAATAGCAATGATCAAAAAAACAGAAAATAACAAATATTGACAAGGATGTGAGGAGATCAGAACTTTTATCCATTGCTGGTGGGAATGTAAATGTACTATGTTGTGTAAATCAGTATGGTGATTTCTCAAAAAATTAGAAATAGAACTATCGAATGACCCAGCAACTCCACTCCTAGGTATATAACCTACAGACCTCAAAAGTAGTACACAAGTGGACATATGCACATCTATGTTCATAGCAGCACTATTCACAATAGCAAATAGGTAAAAACAACTTCAGTGTCCATCAATGAGTGGATGAATAAACAAAATATGGTACATATGTGCAATAGAATACTTACTGCTCAGCCGTAAAAAGGAATGAAGTTCTGATGATGTACGACCTGGATGAATCCTAAAGACATTATACTGAGTAAAATATGTCAATCACAAGAGGATAAATACTGTATGAGTCCACTTATATGAAATGACAAGAATAGGTGAATATGTAAAGACCAATGGTAATTAGTGGTTACTTAGGGTAGGAGAGGGGTGGTGGAGAGAGAGAGAGAATCATTTGCAGGGAAATAGTGACTCGAAGCACTTATCCATGAAGATTAAAGACTACAGTCTGCATTATGGATTACACCTCAACATAAAGAAAACAAAAATCCTCACAACTGGACCAGTAAGCAGCATCATGATAAATGGAGAAAAGTTTGAAGTTGTCAAATGTTTCATGCTATTTGGTTCCACAATCAACACCAATGGAAGCAGCAGTCAAGAAATCAGAAGACTGTTGCACTGGGCAAATCTGCTGTAAAAGGTTTCTTTCAAGTGCTAAAGAGTGAAGATGTCTCTTTGAAGACTAAGGTGCACCTAACCCAAACCATGGTATTTTCAATCACCTCATATGCATGTGAGAGCTGGATAATGAATAAGGAAGACTAAAGAAGAGTTGATGCTTTGAGTTGTGGTGTTGGCAAAAAATATTGAAAGTACCATGGACTGCCAAAAGAACCAACAAATCTGTCCTGGAAGAAATGCAGTTGGAATGTTCCTTGGAAACAAGAATGCTCAGACTTCATCTCACCTACTTTGGTCATATTGTCAGAAGGGACCATTCCCTGGAGAAGGATATCATGCTTGGTAAAGTGGAGGGTCAACGAAAAAGGAGAAGGCCCTCCACAAGATGGTCTGACACAGTGGCTGCAATGATGGGCTCAGGTATAGCTAGGACTGTGGGGCTGGCACAGGACCAGGCAGTGTTTCGTTCTGTTGTACACAGGGTCGCTATGAATTGGAGCCAACTCGAAGGCCCCTAACAACAGCTAGAAGTGAGTTTATGTCTATGGTGATGGGGAAATGATAGAATAGATCTTTCATAGGGGAATTTAAAAAATATATATTTCTAGACAACGAAGATTTGTTTTTCAGCTTGAAAAAAAATGTGTAAGATCTATATACATTGAGAACCGCAAAACATTGCTGAAAGAAATAAAGAAGGCCCCCAAAATAGAGAGATGTTATGGATATAGTATCTATAGATCGGAAGATTCAATGTTGTGAGGATGTAAATTTTTCCCAAATTGATGAAAGATTCAATGTAATTCCAATCAAAATCTCATCATGCTTTTATTTTTGTAGAAATTGAGAAGCTGATTCTAAAATTCATTTGTAAATGCAAAGGACATAGAATAGTCAACTTTGAAAAACAACAAAGTTGGAGGACTTTTGCTACCTAATTTTAAGTTATGATAAAGCCACAGAAATCAAGACAGTGTAGTATTGATGTAAAGATAAACAAATATATCAATAGAACAAATAGAGCCCAGAAATAGACGCAGACATATATGGTTAACTGCTTTTGATAAAGTGCCAAGGAAATTAAGTGGATAAAGAATAGTTTTTGTTTTTTAACAAATAGTGCTAGAACAATTGGCCATTCATATGCCAAAATAGGAATTTTGATCAATACCTCATACCATATGCGAATTAATTAAAAATGAATTATAGATCTAAATGCAAAACTTAAAAATTATAAGAAATCTATAAGAAAACATAGGAGAAAATCTTTGTGACTTTGGGCTTAGGAAAGGTTTCTTAGATAACACCAAAATTATGATTCATAAAACAAAAAATGTTTTGATAAATTGGAGTTCATCAAAATTAAGAACTTCTGATCTTTGAAAGATACAGTTAAGAGAATTAAAAAAAAAGGTGACACAGTCTGGGAGAATATATTTGAAAGTCACAAATTTGATTAAGAACTCATATTCAGAATATGTAAAGACCTCTCAAAATTCAATATAAGAAACAACCCAATTTTAAAAAATGGAGAAAAAGATTTTAACAGATAACTTCACTGTTTTGATTACCTCTTGTGCTGCTCTAACAGGAATAGACCACAAATGGGTGACTTTAACAAACGGGAGTTTATTCTTTTACAGTTTTGGAGGCTAGAAGTCCTAGTTCAAAGTGCCAGGCTCAAGGAGCTGGGTGAAAGCCCCTCAACCTTGGGCTTCAGCTCTGCCTCTTGCTCCCGTCCCACTGAAGCTGGAGACTTTCTTCACTCCGGCAGCTGCTAGCCGGTGAGGCTGACAAACTCAAGGTCGACAAGTAAAAAGGCACAGTCCCAATATTACCAAACCACACAGCAGACCATTAATTCAAATCCATTGAGAGACTAAGCTAGGCAGACAACATGGCAGGCTGCTGAACAATGCTACATGCAGGATTCAAGAATGCAAAAAGCTGCAGACCATTCCTAAAGCTTCTCCTTATATACAGGAAGCAGACCATATCCCTAAGGCAGCTATTCAGCTGCTCACAGTAGATTCCACCATGTAGGTTGATTACCACTCTCATCATGAGGAATAACCACATCCAGGTGCCCAGCCACTCAAAACCAGCTGAACCAAGTGACACACAACTTAACTACCACATTCACCAAAGAAATTGTGTGGATGGCAAATAAGCACATAAAAAGATACTTGATGTCATTAGGAAAATGAAAATTAGAACAATGATATATCACTGTTTTGGTTACCTAGTGCTGCTCTGACAGGAATCCCACAAATGGGATGGCTTTAACAAATAGTCTATTCTTACAGTTTTGGGAGGCTGGAAGTCTGAGTTCAAAGTGCCAGGCTCTAGGTGCTGGGTGAAAGCCCCTCAACCTGGGGCTTCAGCTCTGCTTCCTGCTCCCAGTCCACTGAAGCTGGAGGCTTTCTTCACTCAGGCAGCTGCTGGCTGCTGAGGCTGACAAACCCAAGGTCAACAAGTGAAAAGGCACAGTCTTGATATTACCAAACCACATGGCAGGTCACTAATTCAAGTCCATTAAAAGTCCCAAGATCAGCAGGGCAACACGGCAGGCTGTTGAACAATGACTTGACTACGTGCAGGGTTCAAGCATGCCATCAGCTAGAGACCTTCCTCAAAGTTGCTTCTTATATACTGGAAGTAGCCCACATCCCTAAGGCAGCTACTCAGCTGCTCCAGTAGATTCCAACATGGAGTTAATTACCAGTCTCACCATGGAGAGTAACTACATGCAGCTGTCCAGCCACTCAAAACCAGGCCCAGCCAAGTTGACAACAGTCTTAACTACCACACACTGGAATGGCTAAAACTAAGAAGACTGACCACAACAAGTGTTGTTGAGGATGTAACAGCAACTGAAACTCTCAACCACTGAATGTAAAATAGTACAACCGTTTTGGAAAACAGTTTGGCAGTTTCTTAAAAAGTTGAACTTATACCTACCATGTTCCCTAACAGGGGAAGTGCAGAGGAAAGGATTCTGAAGGATGTGAGAAAACTTTAGAGGGTAAAGGATTTGTTCATTACCTTGATTGTGGTAATGGTTCTGTGGTTATATACATGTGTCAAAACTCATCAAATTGTGCAGTTTACATATGTGCAATTTATTGCATATCTATTATACTTTTTGTTAGTGTTAAAAATGCTCATACTTTTAACCCAAAAGTCCATTACTTTTAGGAACTTATCTTGAAGAATTAATGAATATAAAGTTTTATCTAAAAGGATGTTATGGTAAGGATGCTTATCTAAGTATTATAAGTGAATACCTGTAACTAGATGTCTCCCCATGGAGGATTAGTTCAGGGGATGATAGAACCACTTAAAATTATGTCATATGAGAAGAATATTAATGACCCAGAAAAATCCTCAGAATATATTGTTAAGTGGGAAAGAAACAGATTACAAAAGTGAATGTACAGGATTTTTGTACTTTTGTGATAAAAGAAAAAAAACGTATTCAAGGAAAAGATGGGAAGGATAAACCCCAAAATTGTAATGATCTCTGAGTTTTGGAATGATAAATGATCTTAGTTTCTTTTTATGTGCTTCAGCATCTTTTAGACTTCAAAGTATAATCACATTCTTGTTTTAGAACCAGAGAATAGAATTTAAGTAAGGAAAAAAGGAAATGTATTGCTTTTAATTCTTAAAACAAAATGAATGCTCTGAAGGCGCATGCCTTGGAAGAGGGACTTATCACATCTTACTTTCGTCCCTTCTCTGTCTTCACACAGCTGCCAAGTCAGCTTTCTTGTTCTTGTTCTGTCCTTAATGGAGGGGAGAGCAAACGAGCCTCCCCAGGAGAGCAATCTTGTATCTGTTTGCAGATTGTGATATGCTTTTGGTTTTCTTTCTTCAAACTAAACAGTCCCAATTCCAGTCACCTCTTCATCTGAATATAATTGCTTTTTCAGGTTAAATCCTATTACAAGCAATTCCAAAGGGAAAGGCATTAGTTGCCTGGAAATGTGTGATATTAAATACTTCTTGAAAGAAATATCCTGTAATAAGACTTGCAACTATCTTTGCTATATGGAATTTTTTATTGCAATTCTTGTGGAAGGGTTCCCCTCCTTGATAATTTGATGGTCACAAGATTTGCCCTAGATCATTTTCAGTAGTCTACGCTAGATGTCTACCAAGTTCAAAGTTTTGTTCTGAAGACCTTAAATTCCAGAGTAGTTAAAGCCTTGGAAGATGTGTACTGAGAGCAGAAGTACTTTGGCTGGGAAGGGCCCCATTGCTGGATGTACAGGTGTGCTGTAAATTCTTCACTGTCTCCCTAACTGATAATGGACATAGTAGTCACTGGTAACATAGTGGCTAAGACACTTGCCTGCTAACCAGACGGCTGGCAGTTCAAACCCACCAGTCACTCCTTGGAAGGAAGGTTGGGCAATCCTACTTCCGTAGTGATACTGCCTCGGAAACCCAAGGAGGGGTCGCTATGAGTCGGGGCCGACTCGACGGCACATAACAACAACAACAACAACAGCTACTAATGGGGGAGCTCTGGTAGCATAGTGCCTAAGGCGCTTGACTGCTAACCAGAAGGCTGGCGGTTCAAACCCACCAGCCACTCCTCGAAAGGAAGGTTGGGCAATCCTACTTCTGTAGTGATACTGCCTCGGAAACCCAAGGAGGGGTCGCTATGAGTTGGGGCCGACTTGATGGCATATAACAACAACAACAATGGATAAACAAGTAAATCATGTGCCTTAGCAGGGGATGATTGCCTTCTGAAAAATGCCAGAACTCTATCTTAGTGGGTACAGGAGGAAGGGCTGTTCTCTGGTGCCAATAAGTCTAGCCTACTCTGAACAGGGGCAATAAATGATGTCCATTGCCTGCAGGGAGCTTTCCACTTTTATTACCATCTTTTCCTTTTTATTACCCTACATATTATTTCTACATGCTATTTGTGATGTAGTCATGACTGTGTAATTAGTATTTAATCCTGGGGGAGAGGTACTAAGGTATTCTCCTCCCAAGATGCTGAGATATGCTTGGATGCAATCTAATCCTGTGGATGAGAGCCTAACTTCAGTGAATCTAGGCTAAGGATGATGTGTGCTGTTCTGCTCATCCCTGTCCTATTTATCTTGTAAGTAATTAACACTTATTGATCACACCATTAGAAGGATCTGGCTTATACTCTTAGTGTATCACTAAGAACTTGTGACTATAGTGACCTTGCACACCTTCGCTCTCAAACAGTCCTCTCCTTTATCTGTGGCACTTACCCAGGTCACTGCTACCACTCTGAAGTGTGGCTTTTAGGACCTCCAACATGAATTTAATTACCAATCTCATCATCATCACATATGTCAAGTAGCAAGAATGCTAGTTGCTATAAATTGTCCTTCTTCAGTGACAGAAACCTGATTTTTACCTAGGCACATTGCCACTCAGATAAAAAAAAAAAAAAAAAAAAAATTCCCAGCCTTCCTGCACTTAAGCGTGACCATGAAACCAAGTTATGTTTGCTGATGATAAGTTAGCTGAATGATGTGTAATATAAGAAGTCTGTTTAGGGTGAAAAAAAAAAAAGGGAGTTCAGTCTTTTTCTCCCCTTCTTACCTCCTGTGGCCTGGAATATGGATGTGATAGTTGGAGTTCCAGGGATTATCTTAGACCATGAGACCAACAACCACACACACAAAAAAACCAAATCCATGATTATGGAGATGATTCCAAAGCATGGCAACCCCACATTACTGAGTAGAATTGCTTCATGTAGCCTTTTTTTGGTTGCAATTTTTACAGATAGAGATCACCAGGCCTTTCTTCTGCAGCACCACTAGATGAGTTTGAAGTGCCAACTTTCAGGTTAGAGGCCAAGTGCAAACTGTTTGTACCACACAAGGGATGGCAAAGCAGAGAGCTGGAAGGAATGGAGTCCTGATGAATCATGAAACACTCTTTCTAGGCTTGGCTTGCTTCCCTGTAATTCTTTTACATGAGTGTGTTTGAGCCACTATTGCTTAGGTCTCTGTTTATCAGAGATTAAAGGAATTCATAACTAACGCTGAATTTATTATCAGAAATAGGATTTGCAGTAAAAGAATCTAAAATGTGGCATCAGCTTAGTGGGAGGGGAGGATAGTAAGGATTTGAGTATTGCAGGCTGGGATTTAATACAAGGCCACAAATTTTTCGACAAGGCCTCCCTTTGAGAGGTGGGGTTTTTGTCCTCTCCCCTTGAATCTATGACTGCTTCATCCAAGAGTGCTGTGGAAGTGATGCTGGGTGGTTTCTGAGGCTAGGTCATAAAAGGACATGCAGCTGTGTTGCATGTGTTGTCTGGGAACACTCACTTTTGGAGCCCTGAGCTGCCATTTAAGAAGACTGACTATCCCAAGACTGTCCTGATGGAAAGCCATATGAAGGCATTTCATTTGACAGTCCCAGCTGAGCCTGTCCTTTAGCTATCTCAGCCCAGGTACCAGACATGTGAATGTGAATGAAGAAGACATCTTGAAAGTGTTCTTTCAGTCCCAGCTTCTCCAGACTCCAGCAATTCAAGTCACTTGAGCTGAGGCTCCAGACATTATGGTATGGTGAAGTTATCTTTGCTGTGTCCTTTAGAAATTCCTGACCCACAGAATCTGTAGGCATAATAAATGGTGGCTGTTTTATGCCACTAAATTTTGTGAGGTTTTGTTGCTCAGCAATAGGTAACCAGATAGTTAGTGATTCTCTTTAAGATAGTTCTCTTTCACAAAAAAGAAGTCCAGCAGTATGCAGTCCATATTGGTTTGGTGACTTCATAGTCAGCAGGAACCTAGGCTCCTTTCTCTTCAGAGAAAAGAATGTGACATTTGTCTGGAATGTGGACATGATGAGGGACCTCCAGCAGCCTTTTGGACCAGAAGGCAACCTTGAAGATAAAAGGAGCCTGGGTCTTTGAAGTTGTTGTTATGTGCCGTCGAGTCGGACCCGACTCATAGCGACCCCTCCTTGGGTTGCTGAGGCAGTATCACTACGGAAGTAGATTGCCCAATCTTCCTTCCAAGGAGTGGCTGGTGGGTTTGCACTGCCAGCCTTCTGGTTAGCAGTCAAGTGCCTTAGGCACTATGCTACCAGAGCTCCTGGGTCTTTGAAGAGAAATAGGGAAAAAAGTTTCCTCTGTCTTGATTAATCCAATATAACTTTAGATCTTTTTGACCATGTAGCCCAAATAATGCTAACAAAATTAGAATATGTGAGATTAGAACTTAAGAGATCAGCTAGGTTAAAGGTTTGAGACATTTTTAAAGCAAAAGCAGTAGTTGAAGTACTGGGTGTAGATGAGATTGCTTAAAAAGAGAATAGAGTGATAACAGGGAAGAGCTAAGATGAGAACCTGCAGGAATACCAGCAGTTAAAGGAGAGCACGGGAGAGGCCAGAGGAGTCAGGCTGTGCATGAGGGAAGGTGGAAGAAATCCTGGACAGAAGCTATGTGGCGAACCTGGCTTCTGCCCTCTATAGCTGAATTGGGAGCCTCTCCTGTGTGCCCCTTGTGTACATTTCAACGTGGGGCTTCCTGGATTGCAAGTCACTGTTTCCACATGATCCTCTCTTATGGGACCAGAAGGAAGCTCCTTGAAGTTTGGGGTCCATTGTTATTTCTCTTTGTTGTCCCAGTGCTTCCAATGGTGACTGGCATGTAGTGGCAAGCAATAAATAACCTGAACAGAATTGAACTGCTGTTGGTAAGGAAGTCATGGGATGGGAGGGTTTCAGGAAGGAGGGAGTGGTCTGCAGTGCCAAGTGGTGAGAACAATCGAGTAAGATAAGGCCCATAAAGGGCTGGTTGCATTTGGCTCAGTGTATCTGGCAATTAGGACGACATTGGTGACTTTGGGGGGAAGTGCTTTCATAGAGAGGTAGGGGCAGAAAGCACCTTCTGTGGGACTGGACTACTGGGCTATGTGGCTGTGGGTGATGCGCTGGCTCCTCTCTTGGGAAGGAACATGGGCAGACAGAGGGAGGGTGGCATTTTATTCATTTATTCTGTTTAAAAACACTTATAGGCAGAGAGCAGGGAACCTGAAGAGGGAGCTTTCCCGACCTCCGTAGGACACTGTGTGCTTGCCTTTCTCAGAGTTGATGACACTTTTATGTTTATCCACGCCCCCCCACTCCCGTGTGGCCCTTAGTCATCTCCTGCTGTGTGGTATCTCCAGCATTGTTCTAGTAGCTAATTTACTATTTAACTTCTCATGTCAGTATAAAAATTTTTTCATGTTTTCTCCCCCCAACTAAGATCTACGTTTCTGAAAAGAACAGACCGTTTACATACTGATACACACAATGTAGGTACTCAGTTGAATGCTAGTTGCTGTTCCTTCCTCCAATCAACGTTTCCTGAAAAACATCGGAGCTTGAAACAGTATGGATCACTATGAGTTGGTGTTCATTAGTTGATGACTTCATAAAAACAGGAATGAAAACATTAGGAAGGTAGTGGCTTAAGCAGCTGCACATTCCTGTCCCCTATAGCAAACCTAGAAAAGAAAAAAAAAGAAAAGCACAAAGTGATGGGACCAACAGATTTCTGGAAACAAACCTAGTATCTAAGTGAATGCTGAATCGAGCAAATGCTGACTTTCAAGTGATAGGAAAACTTTTCTTTCTACTATAGACACTCTTGCTCCTCCCTACCTCCATAGCAGTGGGGACTGCTATAGTGCTGGTAGTGCCAGAGGACCCACGAACTGAGCTCCCAGAGAGGAGCCTGTCCTTTGGAGTGTGCAGAGCAGACTTAGCTTTTGCTGGTGGATAGTTGTGTGTGACAGTTCATATCTGTCTGGGGCTGTCTGAAGGACTGAGGAGGTGAGATCCTCCTGGTTTAGTCAGCCTTCATGGTCTTATGGTACTGTGTGTATGTGTGTTTGGGGGGTGGAGAGCAGTTGAGCAATGCCCACAGGCTGTAGCCGTCCTGAATCACTTGGGATTAGTGTGGTTGAAGCACAAAATAGACTTCTAAGGGCCAAAGGAGAAAGGCTGGTGTGAGTTTGTTGCAAAATTTAGAACTTTGAAAAGTACCATGTAATTATGCAAAAGGGTGGGTTAGAAAGTTCTAGAAGTCTGTTCCTCTACCAAATAATTCCACTGGAAAGATCAATTGGAAACAACTATTTTGGAAGTCTGGAACCAGATCAGACACTTAAAACAACCTGGGAAACACTTGATAAAGGGACAAGCTGCTGATCTTTCCTAGGTGAACCAGGTCCACCAACCAGTTATTAACCCTCATTCCTCCACAAATAACTAAAATCAGAAATTAAAGTGGGGACATTAAAACAGACTCTAAGAAATAAAAAGGCTCATAAGAGAATCCTAAAAACAGTTGTATACCAATGAATTAGATAAATTAGATGAAAGGACAAATTCCTATAAATATATACACTATGTACATTGACTCAAGAAGAAATAGTACAAGAGCAATCACAAAAAGAAAAATATTGTATGACCTCACTTACATAAAAAGATAAGAAAAGGCAAACGTATGGAGACCAAAGTTTATTAGTGGTTATCAGTAGTGGGAGAGAGGGAAAGGGAGGGTTAATGGTGATGGAAAAATCACATTGATTAAGTGTAGAGTTGTACAGCTGATTATTGTAATTGCTGTCTGTAGCTGTACACAGGTAAAAAGTTGAACTGGCAAAAATGGTGTGATAGATAAATTTACAATAATGATGGAAAAAAAAAAAAAAAAGAGTAGCTTCTGAGGCTGCTTATGTACAACCAAACTCACTCCTCATTTGATTAGGTCCTTGGTTTTGAGGCTTAAGGTCATGGTTTCATGGGATATCTCAGTTAATTGGCCTAATAATGTGTTTAGTGCTTCTGTTCTACCTTCTAGTTCATTGCATAGTGCCTCGGTCTTAAAAACTTGCAACCAGCCATCCAAAGTAAGACAACTGGTCTCTATTCACCTGGAGCAACAGAGGAAGAAGGAGGATCAGGAAAAGGAGAGGGATATGGAATGTGTGGTTAGTTGCCTCTGTGAACAACTGCCTCCTTTGCAATGGGAGCAGAACTAGATGGTGCCCAACTACCATTACTGAACATTTTTATCAAAGATTTCATGGATGATTCCTATTCAAAAGAAAAAATGTCCCAGCCTTCCTTCTGGGGGGTGGCTGGTAGATTTGGACCACCAGCCTTCTGGTTGGTAGTCATATGCCTTAGGCATTCTTACAGGAAGGGTAAAATTGAAAAGGCTGGCAAAAAAAAAAAAAAAAAAAAAGGTACTGAGGATATGATGCTACTAGAATACTTACACATTTCTGGAAAGAATATAAATTAATTCAATGGTTTTGGAAAAGTGTTTGGTAATATCTCCTCAGGCTAAATATCGTATTCTTTGTTGTTGTTGTTATTTGCTGTCGAGTCGGACCCGACTCATAGCGACCCCTCCTTGGGTTTCCGAGGCAGTATCACTATGGAAGTAGATTGCCCTATCTTCCTTCCGAGGAGTGGCTGGTGGGTTTGAACCACCAGCCTTCTGGTTAGCAGTCAAGTGCCTTAGGCACTATGTTACCAGAGTTCCAATATTGTATTCTGTTGTTGTTGTTGTTGTTATTTGCCATCGAGTCGGCCCGACTCATAGCGACCCCTCCTTGGGTTTCCGAGGCAGTTATCACTACGGAAGTAGGAATGCTCAACCTATGACCCAGCAATTCAATGCCTAGGAATAGTCTCAGGAGAAATGAGGTCTTATGTTTACCAAAAGATGTAAACAAGGTTGTTCAAAGCATCTTTATTCAAGCTAGTAAAAAACTTCAAATGACCTGAATGTTCATAAACAGAATGGGTTAATAAATTGTTATATATTTCTGTATGAAACACTGTACAACAATAACAAATGAATCAACTATTGATATCCACAACAATGTGAATGGATCTCCTTGACATTATGTTGAACAAAAGAAGACACATACTAATGATTTGATTTATACGAAGCAAGAACAGGCAAACTAATTCATAGTGAAAGGAGTCAGAAGAGCGCTTACTCCTGAGTGGGAGAATTGACTGGGAATGGCCATAAGAAAGCCCTCTGGAGTGATGAAGCTGATCTATAAATCTGTGTGGGGTTATGACCAAACCAAACCAGACCCACTGCTGTTGAGTTGGATCCGACTCATGGCGGCCCCTCCTTGGGTTTCTGGGGCTGTGTCACTGAGAAGGGGGATTGCCTGTCCTTCCTTCTGAGGGGTGCCTGGTGGGTTTGAACCACCAGCCTTCTGGTTGGTGATCAGGTGCCTTGGGCACTATGCCACCAGAAGGTCTATACATATGTCCAAATTCAACAAACTGTTGTCCAGGTTTATGTATCTCTTTATATTCCTCACTGATTACAAAATAAAAAATTGAGGGGGAGTGGAAATGACATGTGGCCTTGGTCAACTCCCCCTACCTTCAGTATTCTCGTATGTAAACTGTAATATATATAACCTAACTTTAAGGAATGTTGTTAAAATAGAACATGGTCAATGGGCAATAAAGGGCAGCTATTATTAACTAAAGATACATGAAAATGTATAAATTGAGTAATATGGTTGGAGAAAGATAAACAAAATCCTCTTAGGCATTTATACAAAAATAAGAAAGAAAAAGAAATTTGCCAAAATGTATGCAGTTGATTGGATGTTTTAAGTCGCTGAGAATTATTTATTTATTTATATATTTTAAAATTTTTATTGTGATTTGGGTGAAAGTTTACAGAGCAAATTCATCTTCCATACAGCAGTTCACATAGACTTTGTCTCATGTCATTGACTGCAATTTCCCACAACACAACAGCTCTCTTCTATGGGATTTATTTTTTCTTCCTATTTCTAATTTGGGAGCTCTGGTGGTGTAGTGCCTAGGGCATTTGACTGCTAGCCAGAGGGCTGGTGGTTCGGACCCACTGGCTGCTTCTGGGAGGGGAGGTTGGGTGGTCTGCTTCAGTGGTGGTGCTGCCTTTGCAACCCAGGGGTGGGGGGTGGGGGGTCACTATGGGTCAGATCCAACTCCAAGGCAATGAGTTTAATTTTTGAGTTTTTAATTTTTAGTTTACAAATTGTTTAATGAACATGCATTACTTTCATAATGGATACATATTTTAAACATTTGAAAATAGGCTTTTGTCAGTAGAACCTCACAATAAACCAACAAATAAGTCCCCAAATATTAATTCTCTTTTAAGTTAGATATTGAAGAGTAGTAACTACAACAAAGGAAATTATTTGTCATTTGGTTTTAGGTGTTACTGTTCTAAAGGGATATCAGTAGCCTAGAGTGGGTTCAGAAGCAGCATGAGCAGGATGGTAGAGACTTGAGGTTGTGACATGTAAAAGAAGACTGAAAGAACTAGTCATGGTCCTCTTGGAGGGAACCTGATGGCTGTCTTCAAATTAGAAAGACTTTCATATGACAAAGAATTTGTTGTATTCTCTGTGGTCTCCTGCACAGCCAGTATGAACAGTTGGAAGCCTTTCTAGGGAACCTATTTTCAGGACTGTACAAGAAATCTCCTTATGGCAGTGATACATATTAATTTATCAAAACATTACAGCATACAACAACATTATGTTCTAGGTACTTTACTAAGCATAAACCCTTTGCTATCAAGTCAATTCTAACTTATGGTGAACCCCATGTGTTTCAGATTTAAACTGCAGGTTTTCAAAGGAAGTAGGTCACTAGACCTTTCTTTCTTATTGCCACTGAGTGGAATAGAATCACCAATGTTTTGGTTAGTAGCCAAACACAAACTGTTTACACCAGCCAGGGACTGCTACTAAATGTAGGGTATCAGAACATAACATAAATAAGACATGGTCCATTCACTGAGTTTGTATGGTGATGAAGGAAGTAATGGAAAAAACAGTGACTAGTATTTTAAATGCTACAGTAGAAGTATGAACACAGTGTTCTAGAGGCATAGAGAGAAAGCTTCCTCTTGTGCAGGGAATTGAAGAGAAAATTGTAACAGAAGAGGTAAAATTGTACTTGAGTATTGAAAGATGGATTAACAGATGTTTGCCAAGTAGCCAGGCAGGGAATGATATTTTGGGAAAAAAACAAAACAAAACACAGAGCAATGAAAAACCATGGTGTAGTTCATTGATGAACTTTTAATGGTATCTTTGGGACCAGATTGTGCCAGACCTTGTATGTCCTCTTGTAGACAATGGGAAGCTATTGAAGAAATGTAAGAAAGGGAATAGCATTTGTGTGGGAGAAGTAACTCATCCACACTGTGTGTGACAAACTGGAGAGGGAGAGACTGGTGCAGGATGCTAATTAGGAGACTACTGTAGTTGTCACGTGGCAGATGATGAACAACTGATAGTGAGGTTAAAGAGTTTGACTGCATGTGAGATGTCATGAGGTAGACTCAAGAGGCCTTGATGACAAATTGATTAATTGGTTTCAGGAACAATTACCTGAGAAACAAGATATGCACAGACTTAGTTGTGCTTACTTACTAATCCGTATAAAATAATTTCACCTGGGTTTCAGTGAAGATTAGTAAGTAAGCACTTCCTGTAAGCAGGTGTAGAAGCACTTCCTGGTTAATCCGTCTCTGATTGGTTTAGAAAAGTGAAGGAGAAGAAGGAGTTGTGGATGCTTCACAGGTTGCTAGCTTGGGAAACTGGGGGCCTGCTGATCTTGGTCTTACCCACAGGCATCTTTTGATCATGTTTGAGTGGCAGGGGATTGGACACCTTCACCTGACTGGAAGCTCTATGAGGGAAGATACTGTATCTACTTTTCCCTGCTATTTTTCCAGTGACTGGCATAAAACTGTCCTGCTAATTTGATGGTAAAAAAAAAAAAAAAAGCACAATAAAATTTCAAATTGTCATGGATCCTAGACTTTCTGGAGCCATAGAGGGTGGTTGAACCGCTGGAACTATTGCCCTGAGATAATCTTTAAACTTTAAACCAAAAATATCCCCTGAAATCATCTTAAAACTGAATAATAGTTAGGCTTAACTAGTGAAAAAAAAGGTCTGCCTTGAGCATTATGCTTTTCTAAGAACTATCTATATGGGATAAAACTGATAATAAAAACTCAGAAGATTAGATAGGAACCTTAGGGGGCAGTGAGTATATGTTAGTGAGGAAGAGACAACTCAGAAAAGGAGGGTGAGAATAATTGCACAGCTCAAAGAATATAATCAATGCCACCAGATTGTACATGTAGAAACTACTGAATTGGTGTATATTTTCCTGAGTATATTCTCAGTAAACACAACAAAATAAATAAAATTTCAAAAAATTCATTAAGATGATTAATAATTAAAAAAAGAAATAGAAAATATCAACAGACCCATAAAAAGTGAAGAGATTGCTTCAGTAATCAAAAACCTCCCAATATAAAAAAAGATCCGGACCAGATGGCATCACTGGGAAATTCTACCAAACATCTAAAGAAGAAATAACAGCAATCGTTCTAAAACTCTTTTAAAAAAATAGGGAACACTGCCTAATTCATTCTATGAGGCCAGCATTATCCTGATATCAAAGCCAGACAAAGACACCACAAGAAAAAAGAAAACTACAGACCAATATCCTAAAAGAATATTGGTGCAAAAAATCCTCAACAAAATACTGTTGTTGTTGTTATGTGCCGTTGAGTCAGATCCAACTCATAGCGACCCCTCCTTGGGTTTCTGAGGCAGTGTCACTAGGGAAGTAGATTGCCCAACCTTCCTTCCGAGGAGAGGCTGGTGGCTTTGAACCGCCAGCCTTCTGGTTAGCAGTCAAGTGTCTTAGGCACTATGCTACCAGAGCTCCTAATACTAGCACACAAAATCCAACAATATATTAAAGATATATATGAGATTTATTCCAAGATGCAAAGGTGGTTCAACATCAGAGAATCTCTCAATGTAATACACAACATCAATGTTGTTGTTAGGTGCCATTGAGTTGGTTCCGACTCATAGTGACCCTCTGTACAAGAGAACAAAACACTCCCTGGTCCTGTGCCATCCTCACAATTATTGTTATGCTTGAGCCCATTGTTGTAGCCACTGTGTTAATCCATCTTGTTGAGAGTCTTCATCTTTTCTGATGACCTTCTACTTTACCTAGCATGATGCTCTTCTCCAGGGACTGGTTCCTCCTGACAACATGTCCAAAGAACATTAGATGAAGTCTTGCCATCCTCGCTTCTAAGGAACATTCTGGCTATACTTCTTCCAAGACAGATTTGTTCATTCTTATATTTAATGTTCTTCACCAATATCATAATTCAAATGCATCAATTCTTCTTCAGTCTTCCTTATTCATTGACCATCTTTTGCATGCTATGAAGTGATTTATTATACAATAACTTGGGTCAGGTGCACCCCAATCCTCAAAGTGATATCTTTTCTTTTTAACAGTTTAAAGAGATCTTTTGCAGCGGATTTGCCCAATGTAATACATCCTTTGATTTCTTGACTGTTGCTTCCCTGAGTGTTGATTGTGAATCCAAGTAAAATGTAACCCTTGACAACTTCAATCTTCCTTCTGTTTATCATGATGTTGCTTATTGGTCCAGTTGTGAGGATTTTTGTTTTCTTTATGTAGAGATGCAATCCAAAATGAAAACGGTCATCTTTGATCTTCATCCAGTAAATGCTTCAAGTCTTCTTTACTTTCACTAAGCAAGGTTGTGCCCTCTGCATATCACAGGTTGTTAATGAATCTTCCTCCAATCCTGATGCCATGTTCTTAATCATATAGTCCAGCTTCTCAATTATTTGCTCAGCATACAGATTGAAGTATGGGGAAAAGATACAACTCTGATGCTCATCCTTCCTGATATTAAACCACACAGTGTCCCCTTGTTCTGTTTGATCAACTGCCCCTTGGCCTATGTACAAGTTCCTCATGAGGATATGAGTGTTCTGGAATTCCCATTCTTTGGAATGTTAGCTATAATTTGTTATGATCCACACAGTCAAATGCCTTTGCACAGTTTCTTAAAAAATGCAGGTAAAAATATTTCTGGAATTCTCTGCTTTCAGCCAAGATCCATCTGATGTCAGCAATAATATCCTTCATTCCATGTCCTCTTCTGAATCTGGATTGAATATTTGGCAGTTGCCTGTCAATATACTGCTGCAACCATTTTTGAATTATCTTCAGCAAAATTTTACTTGCATGTGATATTAGTGATATTGTTCAATAATGTCCACATTCTGTTGGACCACATTTCTTTGGAATGGGCAAAAATATGGATCTCTTCCAGTTGATTGGTCAGGTAGCTGTCTTGCAAATTTCTTGGTATAGACAAGTGAGCACTTCCAGCATTGCATCTGCATTGAGATGTTATTGAAATATCACAATTGGTATTCCATCAATTCATGGAGTCTTGTTTTCACCAATGCTTTCAATGCAGCTTAAATTTCTTCCTTCAGTACTCTCAGTTCTTTATCATATGCTACCTCCTTAAATAGCTGATGTCAACCAATTCTTATTTTTGGTATAGTGACTGTCTATTTCTTCCATCTTCTTTTGATGGCCCCTGTGTTGTTCAATATTTTGCCCAGAGAATCCTTCAGTATTGCAAATTGAGGTCTGAATTTTTTCTTCAGTTCTTCTCTTTTGGTTTTCTGACTCTAGGTCTTTGCAAATTTCATTGTATTACTTTGTCTCCTCAAGCCACCCTTTGAAATCTTCAGTTCAGCTCTTTTACTTCATCATCTTTTCCATTCACTTTAGCCTCTATATGTTCAAGAGTAACTTTTGGAGTCTCTTCTGACATCCCTTTTGGTATTTTCTTTCTTTCCTGTCTTTTTAATGACCCTCAGCTTTCTTCATTTATGATGTCCTTGATGTCATCCCACAACTTGTATTGTCTTCAGTCATTAGTGTTCAGTGCATCAAAGCTGTTCTTGAAATGGTGTTTTGATTACTTAGTACCACTCTGACAGGAATATATATATAACAAATGGGATGGATTTAACAAACAGGAGTTTATTCTCTTACAGTTTTGGAGGCTAGAAGTCTGAGTTCAAAGTGCTGGGCTCTAGGGGCTGGGTGAAAGCCCCTTGACCTTGGACTTCAGCTCTACTTCTTCCTCCTGGCCTACTGAAGCTAGAAGCATCTCTTCATTCAGGCAGCTGCTGGCTGCCGAGGCTGATAAACCCAAGGGCAACAAGTGAAAAGGCACAGTCCAGATATTACCAAACCACATGGCAGGCCATTGATTCAAGTCCATTAACAGTCCCAAGATTGGCAGAGCATCACCGGCTGCTGAATGAAGACTCAGCTACATGCAAGGTCCAAGTGTGCCAAAAAGCTAGACACCATTCCCAATACTTCTCCTTATATACAGGAAGCAGCCCACATCCCTAAAACAGTTACTCAGCTGCTCCTGGCAGATTCCACCATGGAGTTGATTGCCAGTCTCATCATAGGGAATACTACCACCAGCTTCCCAGTCACTTAAAACCATGCTCAGCCAAGTTGACATATAACCTTAACCACCACAGATGATCTCTAAATTCAGGTGGAATTCAAGGTCATACTTTGGCTTCCATGGAGTTGTTTCAATTTTCTTCATCTTTACCTTGAATATGATCAATTGAAGATCTGATCCACAGTCAGCCCCTGGCCTTGTTCTGACTAATAATATTGAGCTTCTGTACAGTCTCTTTCCACAGATATAGTTGAACTGATTCCTGTGTATTCCATCTGGTGAGGTCCATGTTTATAGTTTCTGTTTCTGTTGCCGAATAAAGGTATTTGAAATGAATAAGTCATTAGTCTTGCAAAATTCTGTCATGTGACCTCCAGTATCATTTATATCACCAAGGCCATATTTTCCACAATTCATATGGTCCACTATGCCAGAAATGGCAAATTGAAGAGGAATGGTGTCATGTTCATTGTCAAAAAGAACATTCCAAGATTTATCCTGAAGTACAATGTTGTGAGTGACAGGATAATATCCATACACCTACAAGGATGACCCCACAACTGGGCCAATAAGCAGAATCACAATAAATGGAGAAAAGATTGAAGTTGTCAAAGATTTCATATTACTTGGTTCCACAATCAACACCAATGGAAGCAGCAGTCAAGACATTAGATGATGTATTGGACTGGGAGTATTAGTGGCAAAAGACCTCTTTAAAGTGCTGAAGGGCAAAGATGTCTCTTTGAAGACTAAGGTGCACCTGACCCAAGTCATAGTATTTTCAATTGCTTCATATGCATGTGAGAACTGGACAATGAATAAGGAAGACCAAAGAAGAGTTGATGCTTTTGAGTTGTGGTGTTGGCAAAGGCTGCTGAAAGTACCATGGACTGCCAAAAGAACAAACAAATCTGTCCTAGACAAAGTGCAGCCGGAATGTTCCTTGGAAGCGAGAATGGCCAGACTTTGTTTCACCTACTTTGGTCATGTTATCAGAAGGGACCATTCCCCAGAGAAGGATATCATGCTTGGTAAAGTGGAGGATCAACAAAAAAGGGGAAGGACCTCAATGAGATGGATTGACACAGTGGCTGCAACAATGGGCTCAGGTATAGCAAGTATTGTGAGGCTGGCACAGGACTGAACAGTATTTTGTTCTGTTGTACATAGGGTCACTATGAGTAGGAGACAACTCAACAGCACCTAACAACAACAACAAGGATGACCAATTTACATGACTATTATTCAAATTTATGCACCAACCACTAATGCCAATGATGAAGAAGTTGAAAAGATTTACTAACTAAGCATTCTGAAATGGATCAAGCATGCAATCAAGATGCACAAATAACTACTTACCATATTAATAGAACAAAGGAAAAGAATCACATGATCATCTCAATCCATGCAGAAAAATTATTTAAGAAAATCTAATATGCTTTCATAAAAATAATAGTAATAATAAACTGAACAAACTAGGAATAGAAGGGAAATTCCTCACTCTGATAAAGGGTGTTTATGAAAAACCCACAGCTAACATCATTCTCAGTGAAGAAAGTTTGAGAGCTTTCCTTTTAAGATCAGAAATAAGACAAGTATGCCCACTCTAACTGCTGCTATTCAATTTTGTACTTGAATTCCTAGCCAGAGCAATAGGTCAAGCAAAAGATGTAAAAAGTAAACAATTCGGGTGGGAAGAAATAAAAGAATCCCTATTTGCAGATGGCATGATCCTATATAGAGAATATTCCAAAGAATCCACTAGAAAACTACTAGAGCTAATAAATTAATTCAGCAAAGTTGCAGGGTACAAGGTCAATACACAAAAATCTGTTGAGTTTCTATACATCAGCAATGAGCAATCTGAAAAGGAAATTAAGAAAATAATTCCATTTACAATAGTATCTAAAGAAACAAAATATTTAGGAATGCACTTAAGCAGGGTGGTAATTGCACACTAAAAAACCACAGAACATTTCTGAAAGAAATGAAAGAAGATCTAAATTAATAGAAAGACAACCTGTGTTCATGGATTGGAAGGTTTAACAATTAAATGTCAGTACTACCCAAAGTGATCTATAGATTTGGTGCAATCTCTATAAAAATTCTAATAGCCTTCTTTTCATAAATAGATAAGCCAAGCATAAAATTTATATGGAATTGGAGAAGACCTGGGTAGCCAAAGAGATCTTGAAAAAGAAGAATAAATAGAATAGATTCAGTGGAGGCTAATCTTGCACAGATACCAGTGATACAAAATACCTGCAATCCTTATAGAAACAACAGAAGACAGACATAGAGTGATCCCTCACAGACACCCTGACACTGTGGGAGAGAGATCCAATGGATCTACCAACTCAGGACCATAGTACTGGGGGACACCAGACTCAATTGGCACAACAAAATACATAAAAATCTTGTTCTTCAATCTACATTGGTGAGTAGCGACTGGGGTCCTAAAAACTCTCAAGCGGCCATCTCAGATGCAGCTAACAGTCTGCTATCATGGGAAGCAAAGAAGAGGGCAAACAAACAAACAAAAAACAAGGGCATTTGGAAGCAATCAGTCTTAGGACACTATGGCCCTTGAGACCAGAAGAACTAAATGGTGCCTGGCTACCACTGCCAGCCACTCAGAAAAGGATCAGATCTGGAGATCCTGGGTAGAGTGAGAGGCAAAACGTGGAACAAAATCCAAAAAACTCAATAATGATCAGAATTACTGGTCAGATGGAGTCTGCTGAGACCCCCAGTACTATGGCCCTTGATACATTTTGGGCCTGAAATAAAACTCACTCCCAGGGGCTGGCTCTCAGCCCAATAGTAAACAAGATGTACACGCAGATCACTCAACTCAGGGTGACACACCCACATACTCTATGGAAATGCATCCCTTGGAGCAATTGACCTCAGGGCACTAGAGGGGCAGCATTCGCAGGATACACAGGAGTGCATAACTATGAGGGGCATGGGAGGGGTTGTTACTGGACAGGGAGTGGAGGAGACTGGGTTAGGGCTGGGGATGGTAAATAGGGAGTGAAACTAAATGTACACGTAATGTAGAATGTAAAACAAACTCTGCTCTGTAAAAATAAATTTTTTTAAAGAAAAGAAAGAAAAAGAAGAAGAAAGTAGAACTCACACTTCCTGATTTCAAAACGTAGTATAAAGCTACAGTAATCAAAACAGCCTCATGCTGGGATAGTAATAGATACACAAGCCAATAGAATAGAATCAAGAGTCTAGAGATAAATTTATACACCTATGGCTAGGTGATTTTTTACAAAGTCCATCTAATAATGAAAGAATAGTCTCTAGTAGGAGCTGTGATGGCAGTGCCTAAGGCATTTGACTCGAGGGCACATAACAACAACAGCAACAACAGAGGTGGTTGGGAGGGGAAGGGGGAGATTATTGCTTAAGTGTTGCTGAGTTTCTGTTAAAGGTGATGAAAAAAATTGGAAATGGATGGTAAAGATGGCTACACAACATATATACACCGCCATCGAGTCGAATCCGACTCATAGTAACCCCTCCTTGGGTTTCCGAGGCGGTATCACTACAGAAGTAGATTGCCCAACCTTCCTTCTGAGGAGTGGCTGGTGGGTTTGAACTGCCAGCCTTCTGGTTAGCAGTTAAGTGCCTTAGGCACTACACCACCAGGGAATATAATTAATATCAATGAATTGAACATGCTAAAATAGTTGAAATGGCAAATGTTTGGTGATATATATTTCACCGCAATAAAAAATACAAAACCAAAACCAGAGTAGCACCTCATAACAAGAAGATGGGGACCCCTACAGTAAAAAATGAAGACTTTTGGGGAAAGGAACAATGGGCTGAAAGTGATCATTATTATTATTATTATTATTATATCCTGTATCTCTTTAAGCTAAAGCTACCTATACAATTTATAGGAACTACATATTTTACACTTTATTTTAGCCAGAAGGCTGAGAAGCGAAATGAAATTATTTATTTATATTGTGATTTGGGTCAAAGTTTACAGAGCAAATTAATTTTCCAACAACAGTTCATACACATTTTGTTTCATGACATTGATTGTAATCCCCACAATGTAAACAATGATCTACCTACTTCCTCCCTGTAGTTACCTTTCCCCCTGTGTCCTTTCCTATGCATTCCTGCCCTCTGAGCAATCTCCTTGTACAAATGCTTGCCCTACTGATCTCCCATTGATTATCCTAAGGAATGTACCCACCTGGTGTAGATGTTCACCTTTGTAGGCTTGTCTATTGTTTGGCTGCAAGTAAGGCCATATGAATGAATTAAATTTCAGGCCCAAAAGGTGACTGGGGTCCATAGAGTCAGGGGTTTCACCAATCTCTACTGGACCAGTAAGCATGGTCTTTTTTTTTATTTTGAGTTTTGTCTCACATTTTTCTCCCACTCTATCCAGGATCTCTAATTTTGATCCCTTTCTGAGAGGTTAGCAGTGGTAGCTGAGCACCATCTAGTTCTTCTGTTTTCAGGGTCATGTAGGCTGAGGTTTCCATGGTTCACTTACACCAATTGTTACCATGCATCTTTGATTTTCTTCACACTTCTTTGCTCTAGAGGAGGAGAGACCAATGTTGCATCTTAGGTGGTGGCTCTCAAGCTTTTAAGACCCCAGTCACTGTTCAACAAAGTAAGATGTAGAAAACATTTTTGTGTAGTATGCTATGCCAATTGAGCTTGTTGTCCCCCATTACAATGGTCCCAATCCTGCAGTCCCAGTGACTCAAAAGTTATCCATTAAAAGTAACCCTCTGGGACCAGGTCTGCTGATCTGATAGAGCCTGGTGGAACCACTGTGACTATGATCCCTAGCTACTTTTCAGGTCTGGAATTGAACCCATACCTGTGGCTTCCAGACAAACAAAAGACAGGCATATGAGTTAAACATGTACCTGAGGTAGATACACTCCTTGGAGAGAATAATCATGGGAGAAAGAGGGGCTGGGAGACAGGGAGACAGCTCAGGGGACAGGAGTGCATGGAGGGATGGACACAGGGAAGAGGTGACTATCAGGAGGAAATGGGAGGGGAGCTGTTGCATTGGGGTAAATTGTAGTCAATGTCATGAGACAACGTGTGTGTGAACTGCTGCATGGAAAGTGAATTTGCTCTGTAAACTTTCACCCAAATCACACACACACACACAAAGTAACCCTCTGGAAGTGGTGAGGAGGAAGCCTAGAGGGAAGTTGAACAAGGAGAAGAGCAGGTGTTTTGCAACATCAGATAATGAAAGAAGTCAAAAGCATTTACCCATATGGCCAGCCATTTTATTCCATGCTCATATAATTATACCATGATTTTAAAACCTCATTTTACATATTTTGATGAATCCAAAGCATGGCTACCCACACCTTACTATAAACAGGTCCTGTTTGCTTACTCTCTGGTAATTTAAGGAGAGCCTTTTTGTTGCAGTTGGAAAGAAAAGATGTCAAAGTGGAGGCACCTGGCCACTCTGGTGGGGGTGGGGGTGGCTCCCAAGTGAGCATTACCTGGAAGTAGATCAGTTTTGCAAGTCCAGAAGCCCAGTTTAACAGTTGCTCAAGGGAGTTGATTGGTTCATGATAACTAAGCTAATGAGAGAGAGTGGCATTTACACTTCTCAAATTTTAATGTGCCTAGGAGTCACCTGGTTAGCAGATAAGAGAGATGGGGTTCTCCTTAAAGTGCAGATTCTAGTTCAGTATGGTTAGGGTGAGGACCTGAGTTTCTGCATTTCTAACCAGCTTTCCACCACACTTTGAGTAGAAAGAATGTAAATCAGAGGTCTTTTTTTTTTTTTTTTAATACTTTTGGCACCTATCAGCACTTGTCTCCTAACAACCATAAAGGACTGATTTAGGAGCGTGGTGATCCTCTGTAGAGTGCCATGATTTCAGGCTTACTGAGTTCACAGGGACCACTTGCTTCTTTGTTATCTATTCCATCAGACTGGATATCTCAACAGCTTAAGTTATACCTTTGTTTAGTTAAGTTCCCAGCCTGATGGTAGACCCGTTACCTTGATGTTTATGTATGTATTGAATTGTATCATTTTGCATTGTATTGTATTGATTTTATTGTATGTATCAGTTCTCTGTATTCCAGGCAGGGATTCAAACTGATTTTTCCTGGTTTATTCACTGCCAATGAAACAAAACCCTAACAGAGCTGAATCTGTAAAATGTGGGAGAATGGGAATGATAACTAGAATGGGAAAAATTATGGGTTTACACCCTGTTAGAAACTTAACATTCCTTTTAGAAAACAAGGGCATTGCACAACAACCAAACCTCTTGACTGGCATAGTCAGAAACAACAGTGCCCATATCAAAGATGTTGGCCAATCACATGGCTTTGAATGTATGTCATGCCACAGACCTGGCAATAATCTAATCTCCCACAGCAGGCTCCTGAAAGGACTCACTATGCATTATCTGAGTCTCCCATTCCAGGGCTTTGACACAGTTTTCCCCATTTGAGTTATCTTCACCTAAATTTAAAAAATTTGGGTCAGTTCAGATTTTGCTTCATTGGCCATGATTGAATCAGTTTGAACTGGTTTGAAGCCCTGATCCCAGGTCTTTCCCAGCCATTCATTTGGAAATCATTTCCAAAGAGCCATCTTTCTCAGGTGGTTAACCTAGTCCTTCATGGGTTGATCATTCTATCTGGGTAACTCTCCAAGAGTTAGGGCAGGCATACTTGCCACTGTGTCTACCTGATAAATAAGAGGAATAGCATTTTAAAATAAATAATCTCATCTGGAAAACAGAGAGGTAGAGGAGTAAGAGAACTGAGGAGTGCTCCTGGAGCAGCTTTGTCAGTGAACATTGATCTCTTGGAAGGTGGCCCTGGCGGCTTTGCCCACCACACCCTGGTGGGTAAGTGGCCACATTCCATTTACTCACATCCCAGACGCTCATTTGGTGAACCTGAGCTGCAGACCTGGGCATTCAAATGAGTCTGGATATTTAGAACTGGCATCTAGCCTGGTGGACCAGCAGTACTGGATGAGTAGCTAGAGGGATACCACTGAGACTGGGTTACCTGTTTGGCTTTGTTGTTGAAGAGGCTGAGATATCACTTGAGTTCCATCTCAATTTTCTAGCATCACACGTTCTATTAATAACTTGATTCATAAAAAAATAAAAAAAAATCACAAAATGTAATTGCCTATAAAAATCACAAATATGCAATCTCCTTAAATTAAAAAAAATTTTTTTTTTCCCAGGGAAATCCAGAGTGCTTCTCAGGTCCTCTACTGCATCCCTCCAGACCCTCCACAACAGGAGGCAGAGAACAAGAAGATGGAGGAGGGCCACGGGGGCCTTATATGCCAGCCTGAGGTTTCTGGAGAACCAGCCTCTTTCTCAGACCAGGATTGAACTCCCCACACCTTAGGTATTTGTAGGAGGCTAAGGTTATCAGACTCCCTTCCCTGCAGGGAAGGCTTTAAAAAAAAAAATCTCCACTGGGTACAAAATCCCAATACATTTCCTTGTTCTTTCCTTTGTTTTTTTCTCTCTGTCTCCCTCAAAATTTTATTTTAAATTTTAATTTTTTGATAGAAAACCCAGGCCAGCCTGTCTTCACCCTTTGCCAGAGAGCAGACAGGCTGCAAGCTGCTCAGCCCTGATGGGTTCGATTCTGACAACATAAGCAGACTTGGGAACACTTAGGCTCCCCTGAGCTTAAGAGGGACATTGACTCTTCAGTTGTTTCTTCTTCTCCACTGCCAGTCGCAAGGCCTGAAGGAGCTTGTCCTTGTTATTCAGGATGTTGTACTCAGAGAGCTTCACCAGCTTGTCAAAGGCAGCCTCTGTGTATGTCAACTCCTTGGTGGCATAGGGAGTTTTGGGGCCATAAATGTCAACCTGGCCCTGCTCCAGCTCTTCAGGGCTCCGCTCCACACCTGGGAGGTGGCAGAGGAACTTGTTATAGATCCCGGCTACATTAGGTTATAATGACCTGTTTTTGGATCTCATTGGCCCACCGTGTGCACACAGACACACACACTGACATGTAAACATGCACACACGTGCACATTCACTCACAGACACTCACACATGCACAGACACCTCCAAGTTCCTCAGGACAGGGACACATCTTATGCTCTTTGGGATTACCTCAGCACCAAACACAGCCCCTGGGAATAGCTGGATGCCAATAAATGTTGAATAAATAAAAGGGTAGGGTACGGTTTGCCACCACACGAGGGCAGTCTTCCTGCTCGCCAACACCAAGGCTGGCTAGGACTGGCGCTAAGGCAGGCTGTCAGAAGGCAGGCTACTGGAAGCCTTTACAAGTCTAAAGACAGGCTCTCTTATTTCAAGGTCAGCAGCTTCTGGGAACCCAGGGTTGTTGTTGTTGTTGTTGTTGTTATGTGCCGTCAAGTCAGACCCGACTCATAGCGACACCTCCTTGGGTTTCTGAGGCGGTATCCCTACTGAGGGAGCTCTGGTAGTGTAGTGCCTAAGGCATTTGACTGCTAACCAGAAGGCTGGCGGTTCAAACCCACCAGCCACTCCTCGGAAGGAAGATGGGGCAATCTACTTCCGTAGTGATACTGCCTCAGAAACCCAAGGAGGGGTTGCTATGAGTCAGGTCCGACTCAACGGCACATAACAACAATCCCTACTGAAGTAGACTGCTTAACCTTCCTCCCGAGGAGTGGCTGGTGGGTTTGCACCACCAGCCTTCTGGTTAGCAGTCACGTGCCTTAGGCACTATGCTACCAGAGCTCCTGGGAACCCAGGGTAGAGGTGGCTTACCTGGGGCCTTGTACTTTTGGAAGGTGTCGTCGATGAGCGGGAAGAAAACCACGATGGGAGCATCAGGTTCCTGGGGGTTCTCCATCAGGTAACATTCCTTGAGATCTTCCTCTTCATCTTGCAGGTCGTATTTAGGGAAGGGGATGTTCTGTGCGGTACAGTACTCACAGGTTTGTTTCATGGGCTAGAATATCACAGTAGGACATGGTTGAGTATCAGGATTCCTGATTTCTCCAACTAACAGCTCAGCTCCCCAGTCATTTTGCCTATTTGTGATATTTTTAAAATAAAGCCAGGTCAGGACAAAGGACTTTAGGTAATGGGCTGGTGCAGGTCTTTCTTCAAGCTCCTTTCCCAAACAAAACTTACATAAGCCCTTTCCATAATGTTTCCTCAAACACAGACCTGGGTAGACATGGACAGTAGGCTGGGAGAGTGGCCAGAGGTGGGCCATGTACATGTTTGGCTGCTCCTTTAAGACATGCATGGACTTTGAAATGTTATAGGGCTGGAAAGGACATTGAAGGGGCATCTTTATAGATTAGTACAACAGAAAGCACTGGACTGAGAGTGTCAGAAGTCTCTTGGTTCTGACCCTGTACCACTACTCACTAGATGCATGACCTTCTGCCAGACACTTACCCTCTCCATGCTACAGTTTTCTCATCTATATAACGTAGGGTCATAGCAGTTGTGCTGTTTACCTCAAAGAGCTGGTGTAAAGATCAAATGAGCAGCTCTGGTGGTGTAGTGCCTAAGGCATTTGACTGCTAACCAGAAGGCTGGTGGTTCAAACCCACCAGCCACTCCTTGGAAGGAAGACTGGCAATCTACTTCTGTAGTGATACCCCCTCGGAAACCCAAGGAGTGGTGACTGTGAGTTGGATCCAACTTGATGGCAGTGAGTTTGGTTTTTTGGTTTGGAGGGATCAAATGAGATGATGGTGTTGGACATTGTGCTAGGTCATTATCACTTACAAACTTAAGTCATTATCATTGTTACGGTCATCCTTATCATATGTCTACCTACACACACCCCTTTCCTGGGCTTCAGGATAGAACTATTTAAAACTGGATCAAAACATAATTTCTTTCCCTTAAGAAAGACTAGAATTTTCAAAAGTGAGTAAAAATAAATAAAAACCTCTGGCCTTGATCCGTTAGTGCAATTACATTCCCTGGGCATGTGTATGGGAATTTTTTTTTTTTTTTTAAATAGGACATTATCAAGGAAAGGTTTATATGTGGAAGGAAACTTTCTTTGTTGGTTACTAGGGATGGGAGGGGAACGTTGAAAAAAAAAATGCATTGACCCATGTCACTTTAGTTTTGTGCATTTCACCGTACATGAGGGAGCTCTGATAGCGTAGTGCCTAAGGCACTTGACTACTAACCAGAAGGCTGGCTGTTCAAACCCACCAGCCACTCCTTGGAAGGAAGGTTGGGCAATCTACTTCTGTAGTGATACCGCCTCGGAAACCCAAGGAAGGGTCACTATGAGTTGGGTCCGACTTGAGGGCACACAACAACAACAACAAAATTATACATAAATTATATTTCAATAAAATGTAGTTAAACAATAGGATATTATATACTCTTGAAGTGGTATAAAGCTTTAAAATTTACTGGGTTCTATTAAGATTATTTTTTAGACCTTTTCTGTTTTGCAGTTTTTTGAAGAATTGCTAAATATGGCAAAAGGTTAACTGCAAGAATATAATTGGATCACTAATTGAGTTTACATAAACCCTAGGCTCCACTGTATGTGAGAGCCAGCCTGAAGTCTGGATGCTCTCATCTCACGTCATGCAAAGGAGCCCGGTGCTGGAGATTTTCTGATGCTCGGCCTTGGAGTCTGTGGAAGTACACATCCACCCGCCCTCCCCTGTTTCACAGGTGGCCTTGTGGCTACACACTCCAGCTCAGGGCAAAGCCTATTTTTGCTGCACTTGCCTTTGTTTGAGACCCAGCACAGTAATTGAGGTGGATGATGAGGTCGGCTTTCCTCTCTGGCCGAAGGAGAGGTGGGTAGCTGGAGTTGACAAAGAATGCGGTGTCCAGCAGGCATAAGTGGTTCGCTGCCTCCGTCAGCTGGTTTGGGAAGCTATCAAGCACTGTGTCTGAAAGCCAAGCCTTCCAGTTGCCAACATGAACCACGGGATGTTACATATCGCAGCGCCCTCCTCTTAGTGAGTAGTCAGAGTCCCTTGGTAGGGATGGAGTACCCTACCTGGAGCTCTTTCACCTCAGCCTGGGTCTCTAGTCTGCTTCCTTCTGCCCAAGACACCCCTGGAAATCCCAGAACCCCCTCTAGATGAAGTGATGAAGAACATTTTCTTGGGGCTTTAGCAAGTTTTGTATGGAATATGCACAGAAAACCTACTATAACCAGCCACAGAGTTTGCAGAGTTTAAGTTTTAAGACCATCCTATAAATTAGTGTAAACCAGGGCACAAATATCTTCCCCAGACAGTGAGGTCAAGGACTTTTAGGCCAGGCTAAAGCATCCATTTGTAGGCTGTGGCCAATAAAATATCAAAGAATGGGGGAAAATTGACCTCAGAACCTTAGTGGGGTGGGGAGGAGGCACTGAATAGAAGCTGTAAGACCATGGTTTAAGGCCTGGTTCTGCTACTTACCCCTTGGGGGTTCTTGAGCTTGAGCATCCCTTCCCAACTTCAGGGGGCACCATACACATTAAGTCTATGGACAGGCTGCTCTTGAAATTTTGCCATCTGTAATATGGAACCATCCTTGCCCTATCTACCTCTCAGAGCTATTGTATAGACTCAATTAATTAAACACCCACACTGCTTCCTAACGCTAGACCCATGCCCTGTTTAAATACTACCAAATATGGAATACACTGTAGGGAGTCTGGAGTCTGTCACCTGACTGCATTAACATGGTCTGAGAAGTTATAGTCTTTTCTCTGTAGCAGCCTTGACATCTGACATTTCCCTCCTCCAAACAGAGGTAGATCTCAAGGAGAAGCCCCGGCCAGGGTTACCTTTCCACTTGGAGAACTCGCCATTCTGGAGGTAGTTGGTGTGCAACTGCAGTCCCCTTAGGAAGTTGTTGAATTCAGACACAAAGGGCCGATAGGTGAGAATGTCACGGAAAGTATTGGACAGCCATGACCCTGGGATCACGACCGTGGTCTCCAGGATATTGGCATCACATTTGGGGATTTCAGGCAGGAGTGGCTCATCTTCTGCAGGGAAGAGAAGGGTTGAAGGGCAAGTCACAAGAGTTGGGGTCCCCAGATTGTCCAGATAATGCACTGGCTGGCTTTCCTGGTGGTAGAGAGGAAGGACATCCCAGTTGTGTTTAGTTCACACTTTTTCTGTTGGGCTCTCAAGATCCTAGCCTTGGAGGCAGGAGGACCCAAAACAGAGAGAGACACAGAGCAAGGGAGTTCAGAGGGGGTGGGAAGGAAGTAGGCAAGGACAGGCCCCAGGGAAGATGGAGCATCTAGAAGAGAGATCTTCTACTGTTCTCATCAATTTCCATCCTCCTTACCTCTTCTGGGGATCCTGCCATCTCTGTCATCTCTATTTCATATTGGCTCCATACTTCCCCCATCAGACCAGAGTTGGCCCCACAGGCTTGCTGCTTAGCCCTGGCACAGGTGACTGTACCTACAATCACTCCCTTCCAGGCAGGTAAGACACTCTAGCCCCACCTGTCTTCCCATCTCTGTGGGCCACAAGGTGTGTATTGAAACACATGGCAATTTGGACTAGTCCCCAGTTCATGATCCTCCCCCTTTCCCATCACCAACTGTAGGGGGTTAGCCAGGGGGTCACCCACCAATATCATGTACTCTTTCCCTCGTCCACCTGTGGAAAAACTCTTCCGAGTTGTGGGACAGATTCCAGGCATCCAGCATGTTCAGGGAGAAGATACTGCTCCACAAACCTAGGGAGCGAAGACCAGGGGTGTGTAGCTTAAAGCAGGGGTTTTCTAGGAGTCTCAGCCCCATCTGCATACTGACTGGTTCTGCCTTGGTCTTGATTCCTTGAGGTGCTGTGAATTACTTAATATAGCCCTTGTAGCCATCGTGTTTGTGACTCGCACACAATGACTGTGTGAGGCCATACAAATAAGGTGTATGGAACCTGTGATGGTTGGGGTTATGTGTCAATTTGGCTAGGCCATGATCCCCAGTATTGTGTGATTGTCCTCCATTTTTTGTGTTGTAAATCCTGACCTCTCTGTGTTATTTTTCGGAAGGAAGGGTGGGCAATCTACTTCCGTAGTGATACCGCCTCAGAAACCAAAGGAGGGGTCTCTATGAGTTGGCTCTGACTCGACGCAGTGAGTTTGGTTTTGGTATGTGTCTCTGAAGCAAGATTAGGTTATGTTAATGAAGACTAGGTTATGTTTGTAAGTTAATGAGGCAGGATTAGGGTGGGATGCACTCAAGTCACCACTCTACTCAAGTCACCACCATTCCTTCAGTAACCTTTTATCTTAGAAGAGATAGAAGGAGAGAAGCTAACAAAAAGGAGGGACCTAACTACCACAAAGAAAGAAGAGCCAGGAGTGGAACACATCTTTTGAACCCAGAATCCCTGTTCTGAGAACCTCCCAGACCCAGGTGGCAGAGAGAGAGAGAGATAGCTGATGCTGATGTTGGTTCTTCTCCCCCTCGAGAAGTATGAGGTCAGATGACTACATCAGGGCATTTTTACATTCCCCTTCAAGTCAGGCTGCTCAGACGGTAAGAGATACCACTCCCTTCCCTCTCCTCATGATGCAGCCAGCATCCATTCCACACAGATGACTGCTGACCTTTGGCCCTTAGGGTTTCACCTCCTTCCCTTCAATGCTGGGAGAGGGTATGAAGATGTATAAGGCACAGCCCCAGCAGAGACTTAATGTGGACTAGGAGTTCAAGTTTAGACTCCACTGCTTGCATAAGGCAATATGCATGGTGAGCACTCAACAGATCAGCCCTTTCTCATCATGATTTTAAAATGTAACACATTACTAACAATAGTCATATGAGAGCTTTCACATACATTGACTTGTTTGATTTTCTACAAGATAGTTTACTTTTAAGCTCAATTTATAGATGAGAAAAGTGGGGCTCAGAGAGATTAGTCTGAGGTTTAGCCAACCTCACACAGCCAATAAATGAGGAGCCAGGGTTCAAGCCTAACTATAAACCTTTGAACCACATGCTGAGTCATCCTGCACTTAGGGGATGAAGCTTCTGAGGATCAGGGAGTATGGGACAGGAAGCGGGGGATGGTTTACCAGCGATTCTGCCTTTCTCCCGGTAGTTCCTTTTGGCCCCCTTTGGATCCCAGGGGCTGGGTTGTTGTTGTTATGTGCCATCGAGTTGGCCCTGACTCATAGCGACCCCTCCTTGGGTTTCTGAGGCAGTATCACTACTGAAGTAGGATTGCCCAACCTTCCTTCTGAGGAGTAGCTGGTGGGTTTGAACTGCCAGCCTTCTGGTTAGCAGTCAAGTTCTTTAGTCACTATGCTATCAGAGCTCCTATATAGGTAAGCTGCTGCCTGGAGCCACAGGTGGGCGGAGGTGGGATTTGCAGAAGCTTCCATTACTGAGTGGACCCCAGGTTGACCACTGGAGACCAGGATGTTGGGAAAGTCCCTTCTGTTTCCCAATGACTTTGGGCCTCTTTTAAGTCCTTCTGGACCCAAAGGGATGAAGGAAGACTGGGGCAGTCCTGGAGGCCTGCCTAGGGCTAGGTTCAGGAGCTTCTCCTGGGATGAGTTGATATTGGCAAAAGCTAGAGTGTTCCATGCCCAAGGGCTAAACCAAACCAGCTCCTGCACCTGAGACAAGATCCTGTGGGAAAAAATGTGCCTCGTTGCTAGTCCTCTAACTCAAAGGGGGATGAGGTAGGATGCCCTGGGGAGTCCCCCAGTCTGTAATCACCTAGCATGTAGCACATTTGTGACTCCGGAATCCTCTTCATCAGCCGTCCCATGAAGAATTCAGAGCCAAAGAGCTCAGCAGGGATGGAGGCCCCATACTTCTGCAGGCCCACCTCATAGGGGGAGAACTCGCACCACTCTGTCCACAAAGTAACAGATGAGGGTGTCTGTCTAGTCCAAGGTGCCATGCTGGAACAGAACCCTTCCTCTTTGCAGCCTTAGAAAGCCTGGGACAGAGGAGCTGCAGTTCCCCCCAGGGAACACAGGAGCACTGTCAGCTTTGCATGGCTCGTTTGCTCCTCAAAGACCAGTAAATGGGGACCAAAGCTGACCTTGAAGCAGGGCAGACCTCTAGAGTTCTCCTTCCCTTTGGACAGCTTGAAAAATATCTAGGACGCCTTCCCTTCACAATCTTTATTTTCCCCAGCCCATGCATGAGGAAATGCATGCTCAGGGAAGCTCCTGGACTCCACCCTGCTCCATTCTTCAGCTGTGGGCACTGCCTTGTGATGTGGAGGTTGGTAAAGGTGCGTGGGGATGGGGAGATCCAGAGGTGCTGTGTGCCTTCACCTACTGAGAAGGGACCCCCACCTCATCAGTCATTAGCCACCAGTGTTACCTCTGAAATCCTTGTTGCTTACATCATCCTTGACATTGATGGTGAGGTAGATGGGCAGGGGATTCTGGCCTCGGCACAGAGCAGCTCGCTGCTCTGACAGTTTGCATTCATTTTTCTGTGGGGAAAGGAACTGGTTAAGGGGAAGAAGCAGACAAGCAGTTGGGGTGTGTGTGTGTGTGGGGGGTAGTAGCTTAGGGTAAGGGAATGATCTGGACCTCTGTAGCTGCATTCTGGCCTCTGAGCCCACTCAGTGCTCTGTAAGCCCTGGCTTTATCAACTCTTAAAATGTACCCATAGAATAAATTGCTGGGCTATCCACCACCCACATACACAGCCTTGGTCCCCTGGCTATAGATTCTATTCCTCAGTGTTTCCTTGGGATCTTAGGGGTGAGGGTTATGAAGAGATTGTGGTGGGAGAGGCCATCACTCAGCCTCTTCATCCTCCATATCTTCTACCCACTCAAACTGGATCAGCTCCATTTCTATCTGCTTGGCATGTTGAGCTCCCTCATAAAACTCAGGAAAAGTTTCTTTCTTTTTTAACAAATGGCATGGAAACCAGAGCGTTAGATGGCAGCCGAGGCCCCTCTAATTGCATGTCCTGAAGAGCTGAACTGCGTAGTCAGAGTAGGGAGCCCTACGGCTCAGTCTGGGCCACAGGATACCCATAAAGCAAAGTAGCTGGTGCAGATAAGGCAGAACTGAGGTTTCAGAGACCCAGGCCCTGACCCCTAGCCAAAGAGCTGCCTGCCAGCTCACTGCCCATGGTTACTCAAGGGTGTGAGGCCATGGGAACTGTGAAGGATAATAAACACGTGTGGGGGCCAAACCACTCTTGGGCTTCTTTTGAAACAAAAACAGGGTGCCTGTCATAACTGGGTCCAGAAGTCTGGGCAACATGGAGCTGATGGTGCTGAAAGTGGAGGAAATTGCAGACTCCACAAAGAGCAATTTGGGAAGACTCATATTTACTACCCAGGAGTCTTGAGGGAGAGAGGCTGCTGCCTTGGCCAGAGTGGAAAAGCAGAGGCCTCTTGGGATCACATTTGCATCTTGCTTGGTCTAATGGCTCTCTAAGCTCCACCAGATTCCACCTCATTTTCTCTCACAGGTATTTTCTCTAATAGAATTCTGACATGTTTTAAACCATCTTGGCATCTGCTTCTCAGAGGACATGCTTCTTCCATGAAGGGTTGCACCTAAGCCATCCCCAACATGAGGATCTTAGTCATGCTCTAAAAAGTTCATGGAAACAATCCCCTCCTCTTCCCCTGTCATGCACTTGGGCACCTACAGTTCTTGGTTCCTACAGCCTGAGGATCCATCCATCTGCAGATCTAATCTACTTCCTTTCTGCTGCAATTTAAGTCCAGATCCCCCGATGAAGCCGAGCGCCTACCTTGTCCCCCAGACAGGCCTCGATCAGCAGACCCCAGAAGTCGGTAAAGGTGACTTTATAGCCTTCCTGGCTACGCTGCTGGAGTTCTTCCTTATATTTACAGAGTTGGTCTGGGAACAGAGCTGGCATCTTGTCCTTGACCGCATGCCTCCGGGCCTCAAAGATGGCAAGCTCCAGGTTTTTGGAGGACCAGTCAGGGTCTTGGTATAAGGTAGCCATGGTCCTGGAGAGAGACAGGCACAGATCATAGTGCTAACCCAGATCTGGTCCAATCAACGTGGACCCTGGCAGGAGAGAAGGTGGGCAGGTCAGTGGAAGCCCTAACCTTTTAGGAGAGGAGCTAGGAGGAAAGAGGGTGAAGTGGAGGACTGGTAGGTGAGGGGTGAACATTATGACTCATAATCACAATAGCTACAATGTCTTGAATGCCTACCATGTGCCAGGTACAGCATATTGGTTAAGAGTGAGGATTCTGGACTCAGATCTTCCCAGGTTCAAAACCAAGCTCTGCCACTCACTAGCTGTGTGATCTTGGGCAAGTTACTTAACCTCTCTTCATCCCAGTTTCCATGTTTGTGGAATGGGGAGAACGATGATAATAGTACCTACTTCATAGCGTTGTTGTAAGATTAAATGAGTTAATGTAATATAAAGTGGTTAGAATAGTGCCTGGCACGAGGTAAGTGTTGTGTCGTGGAGGGGAGGAGGTAGAGCCAACATTTGAACCCAGCCTCACATAATCCAAATCAGGATTCCTGATTCCAAATCCTGGACTCTTTCTACTTTTCCACACCAATTCCCATAAATATGGATGCTAGTTAAAGATTTACTTTCCTTTTGTCTTCTTAACTTATATGTGGCCAGTGGGAAAAAGTGAGATGGAGGGTCCCACCCTGGGTGTTTGCCTCTGTTTACCTCTTTGCCTGGATTTGGTTTTGTTCCATTTATGTCAGGGCAGAGAAGGGGCCCTGTGCTTGAGAACTCTGTCCTCCCCCCATTCCCAACCCCACCCCCTACCCAGTATAACTTGTCTGTGGATGCCTATTTGTCTGAATGGCCTCTTCCTTCATAGAACTTATTTCTGGTTGGTAAAGGTTGGGGTTGGACAGTCTAGAGATTTCTTCAAGAGAAAACACCCTGCTCTTATAAAGTTCACATCATTACTTTTTAAAGTCTCCAAAAGCTATTAAAAATAGTTGTTTCTACAAGAATACTTCCCAAGGCTTTCCTCAGACCAGGAGACACTCCTCCCTCCCCCACCTTCACCCTGACCAGCCCCCAGTCACTCTCCATCTCCTACCTGGCCCGGCAGTAGGCCAGGAGGATGCAGATGACCCTGATAGAGGCAGGTTATCCCTAACCTACTACCCACCCACAGGCATCTGTATAATGTGGAGGTTTTAGGCACTGGACTTGAATGGCCTGTGTTCAAATCCCAGATCTACCACTTATCAGCACTGTGACTCTGGGCAAATTATTTTGCTTCTCTGTGCCTTTGCTTCTTCTGCCCTGAAACAAATATAAACATAACACTGTCTTCATAGGGTTGTTGTGAGGAAGAATGAGCATCCTTAGAAAGCAGTCACCACAGGGTTTGGTGTAGAGTCAGTGCTTGATAACTATCAGCCATTCCTTCTGTCCTACCTGGGCTGAAGGCCCCCACCCTTTGACAGCTGGGTGTGCTATCAGGAGCCTTGGGTTACCTAGGGTGTGAATTCCCATCCACTTACTCAAATGAGAGTTACCCAGGAGTCCTGAGATGCATGAAGGGCACAGTGTGGGACCTGGAGAGCTCAAAGGCCCATTAGCCATGGACTGAGTAATACTCAATCATGACTGAGAGGACTTGGTGGTTCTGAGGGCACAGCCTTTCTGGACCAGGGCCACATTATGACTTTCATAGGCTCTTGGCACTTTGCTTTCATGTGCACCTTTCTCCATTAACAAAAAAAGTTTTATTATTGTGTTGATATAAAGACAAATATATTGCTGTGGTGGCATAGTGCTTAAGGCATTTGGCTGCTAACCAGAAAGCTGGCAGTTCAAACCCACCAGCCACTCCATGGAAGAAAGACTGGGTAATCTCCTTCTGTAGAGATTTACAACCTTGGAAACCCAAAGGGGGTTGCTATGAGTTAGGATTGACTCGATGGCAGTGAGTTTGGTTTGTTTTTTGGGATTCATTAAACCATTTTCATCAAATAAAATATAATTTACAAAGTTTTTCTTCAACCTAGAGATTTCTTTTTTTCTTCTGATTTTAAAATAAATTATTTTCACGGATCCCTACCATACTGGTGTTGAGGGCCCTAGGCACTGTGAGGAGGTGGGTCCCTGGCAGCTAGGCCTGTCCCTTCCCTTGCAGGCAGGCCTAAGAATCTTGGCAGGACAGAGAGAGTAGGCAGAGGAAGGATGATGGGGCTGGGGTGTGGGCAGCTGGAGCAGCTGCTGGGTGAGCTCCACCCAGCCTGGGGGACTTGGCACAACCCCAAGAGTGGGTGGCTGCAGGATGGGGTCCGTGGCACCAGAGGTCCACTCATAGCTAGCTACCATGCTCCTGGATTGCTGCCACAGCTCCAGTAATGTTGTAATGACCACCTTGCATAGTGGATCCAACCCAGCACTGAGTGAGCCTCTCACAACTACCTCATGAGGTAAATGCTATTGTTAGTCTCACTTTAGAAATGTCCAAACATCCTCAGAGCAGTTAAGCCACAGGCCCAAGGTCAGTGGCTGGACTGCCCGGACTAATTCACTCTAACCTGTGTGTGGGAGGAAGAAGGGGCCTTCACCAGAGACCCAGGCTAGCTTGTTTGTTGTTTTCTCTGAGCTCCACCAGAAGATGGCTTCCGGCTCCTTACCAGGTGGCCCCTGACAGGCCAGTGATGTAGCTGGCACAGTTCAGGATGTTCAGCTTCTGCAGCGCAAGCAGGTGGCCGTACATGGATGTCATGGATCTTGTCCCTCCCCCAGTGGCCATGATGGCTATCAGCGGTACCTGGGGGCACACAGAAACAGACTGTTAGAAAGGGCTCCAGAGGGTGTGGTGGAAGACTTGGAATGACAGACAGCAGTTAGAAGGAATGGAGGCAACAGGGAGCAAAGAGTCGGACATGAAAGACTGAAAACAGTCTTGCCTCTGGCAGAGCAGTGGGTCTCCTGGTGGGTTTTGGATCAGTCTTCACTCCAAACCAGTGGTTGATTTTAGCAAAGATACTCTGAAGCCTCACACAAACCAAAAATATCTAACGGTTGCTGTCGAGTAGACTGACTCATGGCGACCTCATATGTTACAGAGTAGAACTGCTCCATAGAGTTTTCTAGGCTATAATCATTATAGAAGCAGATTGTCAGGACTTTCTTCCATGGCACTCCTGGGTGAATTCAAACCATCAACCTTTGGGCTAGTAGTTGAGTGCAAAGTATTTGCACCACCCAGAGGCTTAGTAAAGTCTGACACAGGGTTTGGCAAGTCACAGAACATTACAGCTGGAAGAGTTCTTAGCACTATTAATCCAGACCCCCAGTTAATAGATGATGGGACAAAGGTTAAGACAGATGGAAAGTTGCTCACACATACTCATCTAATGTGTGAATCCTCAGTAGTGGCAAAGCAGATCCCATGCAGATGGATTTGTTGTTAAGATATCAGGCCCAGGCCTAGATATGGTGGTGCTCAATATATACCAGATTTGTAAGGGCGGGAGTAAATGAATTTTTGATGAGGGAAGGAGCAGAGTTGTCACCTGTAGGCTGACACAGATTTAAGATAATTATAGGAGACAGAAGATAGGGCTTTTTGCAAAGACTTACTCTGTTTCACTGGTGGGCATTGTAAGGCCCTCTGTCAGATGAAGCCCAATCACAAGCCCTCCTTTGGGCAGGAGGTCTCCATTTCCACCTGTGGTTGGTCTCAGAAAGGGGCACATGGAAAGCTGACCTGCTACCCAGGGTATGTGGGCCTTAGTCTCTACTAGGGAGGTAACAGAGGGCTATAACAAAGCTATCATTGTCTGTTCACAATGTAGGAGGAAAGGACTGGACCTGGGAGTGGAAGTTCTTCCTCCAGCTTCCTGCTGCTGTTTTTTCTGGGGTTGTGTTTTATGTGCATATTTGGAAGAAGAGAGAATAAAGGGCCTAAGGCTTTTGGGTTAGGATGTAGGGTGTGGGAGGTGGTAGAACTTAAAATGTTTTCCTGGTTGAGGAGAGGAGGCCATCTTGTCTCTGAGTAAGTAGGACATCATTAATCACCTTAGGATCTGTTAGTGGACACAGAGGAGCAACTGGGTCTCTTCCTTGATCTCCTGTCCTCTCTCTTTCCCTCCCTCCCTCTTCCACACTTTTAGTTCTCCCTCTCTTCCTTCCTTCTTTTATTAGTTAAAATAATAATATTTAAATAATACTAAAATATTAGAAACAACTAGGGGCCACCCTAAATAACTACGATTCGTCTCTACTACAATGGGTACAAGACACCATGGATGCATAGTTATTAAAGCAACAAATGAATTGTACTATTAAATGAAAATATCAGGCTACAAAATTGAACTTGTAATATGGATATAAACATATCCTTCGTTGTTGTTGGGTGCTGTTGAGTCTATTTGCTACTCATAGTGACTCCAAGATATTTAACAATTCTTTTTGGTACAGTGACTCTGTATTCCATCCATCTTCTTTTGATGTTTCCTGCATCATTCAAAATTTTGCCCATAGAATCTTTCAACATTGCAACTTAAAGCTTGAATTTTTTCTTTCATTCTTTTAGCTTGAGAAATGCAGAGCCTGTTCTTCCCTTTTGGTTTTCTAACTCCAGGTCCTTGCACATTTCATTATGATAATTGACTTTGCCTTTTCAAGCTGCTCTTTGAAATCTTCTGTTCAACTCTTTTATCTTGTTGATTCTTCCATTTGCTTTAGCTACTCTCCATTCAAGGGCAAGTTTCAGAATCTCTTCTGACATCCATTTTGGTCTTTTCTTCCTTTCCTGTCTTTTTAATAACCTTTTGTTTTCTTCATGGATGATGTTCTTGATGTCATCCTACAATTCCTCTGGTTTTTGGTCATTGGTATTCAATGCATCAAATCTATTCTTTAGATGGTCTCCAAATTCAGGAGGGATATAATCAATGTCGTATTTTGGCTCTTGTGGACTTTTAGTTGTCTTCAGCTTCAACTTGAACTTGCATATGAGCAGTTGATGGTCTGTTCCACAGTCGGCTCCTGACCTTGTTTTAACTGAAGATATTGAGCTTCTCCATCACGTCTTGCCACAGATGTAGTTGATTTGATTCTGGTGCACTCCATCTGGTGAAGTCCACATATATAGCTGCCATTGATGTTGCTGAAAAAAGGTTATTTGCAATGAATAAGTCATTGGTCTTTAAAAATTCTATCATGTGATCTCCAGCATTATTTCTATCACCAAGGCCATATTTTCCAACTACTGGTGATTCTTCTTTGTTTCCAACTTTTGCATTCCAATCACCAGTGATAATCAACACATCTTGATTGCATGTTTGATCAGTTTCAGACTGCAGAAGTTGGTAAAAGTCTTCAACTTCCTCGTCTTTGGCTTTGGTGGTTGGTGCATATAAATCTGAATAATAGTAGTACTAACTGGTCTTCCTTGTAGGTGTATGGATATTATTCTATCACTGACAGCACTGTACTTAAGGATAGATCTTGAAACATTTTTTGTAATGATGAATGTCACGCCATTCCTCTTCATTTGTCATTCCTGGCATAGTAGATCATACAGTTGTCTGATTCAAAATGGCCCAAAACAGTCCATTTCAGCTCACTCATGCCTAGGATATTGATCTTCATGTGTTCCATTTCATCTTTGACAATTTCCAATTTTCCTAGATTTATACTTTGTACATTCCATGTTCCAATTATTAATGGACATTTGCAGCTGTTTCTTTCTATTTTGAATCATGCCACATCAGCAAATGGAGGTCCCAAAAGCTTTATTCCATCCACATCGTTAAGGTTGGCTCTACTCTCAGGAGGCAGCTCTTCCCCAAGCTTATTTTGAGTGCCTTCCTACCTGTGGGGCTTATCTTCTGGCACTATATTGGACAACATTTCAGGGCTATTCATAAAGTTTTCCAGTAATATATCAGACAGTGTTTCACTGCTATTCATAAGGTTTTCCCTGGCCAATTTTTTGAGACGTGGATGACCCCTTCCTTTTTCCAAGTCTGTCTTAGTCTGGAAGCTCCTCTGAAACCTGTCCACCATGGGTGACCCTGCTGGTATTTGACATATAGGTGGCATAGCCTTCTGCCTCACAACAACATGCAAGCCACCACAATACAACAAACTGACAGATGAGTGGTGGGATATCATGCTTTGTAAAGTGGAGGGTCAATGAAAAAGGGGAAGGCCCTCAACAAGATGGATTGACCCAGTGGCTGCAATGATGGGCTCAGGTATGGCAAGTACTGTGAGGCCGGTGCAGGACCGGGAAGTGTTTTGGTCTATTGTACACAGGGTCGCTGTGAGTCGGAGCTGAATTGATGGCACCTAACAACAACAACAGTGACTCCATGTGACAGAGTAGAACTGCCTCTTAGGGTTTTCTAGGCTGTAATCTTTATGGAGCAGATCAACAGGTTTTTCTCTGGCAAAGCCACTGGGTGGGTTCAAATCATTAACCTTTCAGTTAGTAGCTGAGCACCTAACTGTTGCACCACCAGGGCTCCATATATATGTGAATATACATACATATTTAAAAGGCAGAAAGAATATTCACCAGTGGTTGCTAACAGTGGTTATCTCTTGGGAGTGGGGTTAAAGTGATTCTTAGTCTTATTTTCTTCCTAATGTTTTCTAAATTATTCTGAAATGTTTGTAATATACAGAAAAGCAAAGAAGCTATTTGAATAGCCTGTGTGTGTACAGGATAAAATACCTAGCGGGGAAATGAACCACAAACACACAATTGAATCACTGGGTACCTGGAACCTCAGCAGTGAAGCCAAACCTGAAAGGCAATGGTGAGGCCACACTGTGGCTGGGAAGGGGCTTTGGGTGGCTGGCAGGGTGTGGTGTTGGAAGGACAAGCTCGGCTCAGAGTGGGCACTGACCCCAGGCCAGCAGAGCTCTGCACCTACCTCGTCCGCCTGCAGGTCCTCCTCCAGCTGCAGCACCTGCTTCAGCGCCTCAGCCACAACCACCTTCCGCTTCTCTAGGAACTCTAGCTCTGCCGAGCACAGGCTGTAGCCCAGCCGCACGTCCAGCACCTCAGGGCTGTAGGGAGAAGGGATCCTGGCTGAAGGCACCTTTGGAGGCCATCTCCATGGAGAAGACATGGCTTTAGAGTCATTTGGATCTGCGCTTGAAGCCTGGCTCTGCAGTGAACCACCTCTGTAACTCTGGGCCTGTGCTTTCTCATCTATAACATGGGCCTAACTCCCAGCAGTGTCTTAAGCACTGAATGAGCTAATAAATGTAAAGTCCACAAGGCATAACCAGCACACTGTAAACTGGTACTCAACAAAAAGAGCTGTTGGTATTATATTAATGATTCATTGAAACCTCTACCTCCGCAGAAAGATCTGGAAAGTCCAGAAAGTCTTCCCCTAGGCATCATCGGTAGCTGGAGGCCAGACATAAGTAACAAAGTACCCTGGGCAATTCCTCTGGATGAGGCTCTTCTGAGTGAGAGAGACAAGGTTCCTGTTCTTGTGGAGCTCACATTCTTTGGTAAGCATTCCCTGGGTTTTTGTGCAGTTAACAAAAACCCTTCACATTCCTGATCTCTCTGTGCACTACTTCTAGAAGGGCTCGTCAGGCTATTAGAGTTCCCAGGAGCAGTCCTATCTTTGAGCCTCCACAGAGCGGCCTTCACTGGGAGCATCCTTCCTCTGGCCACCTGCAGCCTCACGTCCTCCGAGGCCCAGCTTCTCAGAGATTTCAGGTAACAGACCTGAGCACCTTCTGACCTGAGGCTCGGAACAAGGTCACATCTCTTTAATGGTGGGCCTGGGAGTTCCTCCCATCACATTACTTCCATGGCTAGCACAGAACTGCAGACAAGGCTGGCGGCATATAACTCTTTCTTTGGCCTCAACAAGGAATGAATAATAATAATAGTAATAATAATAATAATAATAGCACCTTTTGCTGAGTATTCCAATTGCCGACAGATTACTGAATACTTTCCATGTGTTATCTCACTGGATCTTTAAAACAACCCAATGATGTACAGTATTCTTTTTATTATTCCCAATTTACAGATGAGGAAAACTGAGATTTAGGTTCTACAACTTGTCCAAGGACCATTAGCTAATCAAATTATAAGTGAAAGTATGGTCAATTGATTTTTGACGAGGGTGCTAAGACAATTCAATGGGAGGAAAATATAATCTTTTCAACAAACTGCTGGGACAATTGAATAAACACATGCAAGAGCATGAAGTTGGACTCTTACTTCACAGTGTATATAAAAATTAACTCAAAATTGATCATAGGCATAAATGTTCTTCTTGTTCTTGTTATGTGCCATCGAGTTGGCCCTGCCTCATAATGACTCCTCCTTGGGTTTCTGAGGTGGTATCACTACGGAAGTACATTGCCCAACCTTCCTTCCGAGGAGTGGCTGGTGTGTTTGAACTGCTAGCCTTCTGGTTAGCAGTCAAGTGCCTTAGGTACTATGCTACCAGAGCTCCTATAGGCATAAATATAAGAGCTAAAACTATAAAACTCTTAGGAAAAAATATAGAAGCAATGATCTTGGGTTGAGCAAAGCCTTCTTGTATATGACACTAAAAGCACAAGTGACAAGAGGAAAATAGATAAATTAGACTTGATTAAAATTAAAAACTTTTGTGCTTCAAAAGACACCCATCAAGAAAGTGAAAAGACAACCCACAGAATGGGTGAAAGTTTGTAAAGCATATGTCTAGGTAGGGACTTAAATCCAACACATCCAAAGAATGCTTATAACTCAATAATAAAGAGACAAATAACAAAATTTAAAAGTGGGCAAAGGATTTAGATCGTCATTCCTCCAGAGAATATATACCAATGGCCAATAAGCACAAAAAAGATGTTCAATGTCATCAGCCATCAGGGAAATACAAATCAAAACCACGAGATTCCCCTTCACACCAATGAGGGTGGCTATAAAAAACAAAAACAGACAACAACAAGTGTTGGTGAGGATGTGGAGAAATTGGAACCCTCATACACTGCTGGTGGGAATGTGAAATGGTGCAACCTCTTTGAACACAGTCTGGTAGTTTTTCAAAAAGTTAAACATGGTAATACCACATGACCCAGCAATTCCACTTGCTAATACCAAGAGAGTTAAAAACGTATGTCCACACAAAAACCTGTATGCAAATGTTCATAGCAGCATTATTTGTATAGTCAAAAAGTAGAAACAACTCAAATGTGTATCAATGATGAAAAAGAGAAATAAAATGTTATATATCTATATGATGGAATATTACGCATCCATAAAAAGGAATGAAGGCACTTCTATTCAACATTGTACTGGAAGTCCTAGCCAGGGCCATAAGGCAAGAAAGGGAAATCAAAGGCATCCATATTGGTAA
>NW_006921613.1:19046112-19055921 GCF_000298275.1 Orycteropus afer afer | reverse complement strand
GGTAGATGCTCCAACATGGATGAACTTTCAAAACATTATGCTGAATGAAAGAAAACAAACAAACTCATTGCCATTGAGTTGATTCCAACTGATGGTGATCGCATGTGCTACAGAGTAGAACTGCTCCATAGCATAACTTTTATGGAGGCAGACTGCTGCACCTCTCTTCTGCAGTGTCACTGGGTGGATTTGAACTGCCAACCTGAAGGTTAGCAGGTGAATGCAAACTGTTTGCACCACCCAAGGACCTAAGCCAGTTACAAAAGATCATCTACTGTACAATTCCATTTATATGAAGTGCCTGGAACATAGGCAAATCCATAGAGACAGAAAACAGATTACTAGTTGTCTAGAACTGGGGTTTTCTTTTTGGGGTGATAAAAATGTTCTCAAATAGGTAGTGCTAGCTGCATAATTCTGTGACTTTACTAAAAACCACTGAGTTGTACACTTTAAAAGGGTACATTTTATGGTATATGAATTATATCTCAATATTTTTTTTTTTTTTTAAAGTGGCAGACCTCAAACCTAAGTCAGACTTCAAAGTCCATATTGGTAGTTTCTAAGGTGCCATGCCTGGCATGTAGTAAGGGCAATAAAGATGCATACAGAGGAGGCCCAATTTTATGCTAGTTCTCTTAGCTTGGAGACACACACAAAAAACCAGACTCACTGCCATTGAGTTGGATTCGACTCACAGCGACCCCTCTTTGGGTTTCTGAGGCGGTATCACTATGGAAGTAGATTGCCTCATCTTTCTTCTGAGGAGTGGCTGGTGGGTTTGAACCACCAGCCTTCTGGTTAGCAGTCAAATGCCTTAGGCACTAAGCCTCCAGAGCTTCTAGCTCAGGCACACACACGGAAAAAAAATGTTGCTTAATGCTGCTTCTTAACCAGAAACCTTCATTCCTAGCCTTTCTCTGGAAGGGAAGTGGAGTAGAAGCAGCACCAGCAGGAGTCACTGTTTGTGGCCAAGGGGAGGTACCAGGTGGGGGAGGAAGGAAGGATGCAGAGGGAATTCGACCTGGCAGGCAGGCAGGATGTTGGATGGATCTGATACCCTGGCTAAGGCCTCTGTTGCCCAACTGCTTCTCTTCCTTTCTCCCTAGGCCCTGCCACATGGCTGTCTGTGGGCTCAGCCTAGCAGATGGAGGCCTACCAGAGAATGCAAATTTGAGATGAGGTGGAGAAAATTTGCTAAGGCTTCTACACTTTTCTCTCCTCACCACCAGTGACTGGGGAGGAAACAGGAGCCCAGCTATGAGTAGGTGGTTTCAGGCAGCTGGGTAGTGAAGTAGAGGGAGGAGAGTAATGGGCAAGTTATGATTCCTTTACTAGGCCCTCTTCAGGCACTAGCAGACTAAATAAAAGAAAAACCCAAACCCACTGCCATTGAGTCAATTCCGACTCAAAGCGACCCCCATTGGGTAGCAGACTAGAGGGTACTTTACCAGTCTGTAGACTTCATATGTAATTCACAGTGCTCACCCTGGGGACCAAGAAATGAAAGGTTTGTCAGGGGTGACATTTCAGAGCCAAGTGATCCCAACCAAAGATTCTAATCAACACTGCCCACACTCTGACTTCACTCTACACACCTGCATGCTCACACACATGCAAGTGCACATGCATGCACATATGCACACAAATGCACACAAACTCTCTCACACACTTGTGCCCACACTTCCCTCTTCCACACATTATCTACCCCACCATCAAATCAGCCTCCACTCACTTTCTGTGGCTCTACACTACAGCTTATCAATGTCCCACCCCACACAAGACTCTTCTATCCTGCCTGAGAGAGACCCCCATAAGCCACCTCCCTCACATGCCCCTCACGGTAGCCCCATCTCTCTGCCCCAGGAGCTCCGGACCAAGCTGCTCAGGGGCCCTTTCCCAGACCCTGGCCCTCACCACAGGTAGGGTCACCCCCTGGCCATCAGAAAAGGAATCCAGGGGCTGGCAGAGGGACCTGTTCCTCTTGAATGAGCTGCAGCAGCAAAGCTGGAAGGATGGGCGAGCTTTGTGAGAGGGGTGAGGGGCTCCTCTGGCAAGGCCATGGTCCCCCACATCCCTCACTTCTGTTCCTCATACCCCACAGCTCCAATGGCTTTGGGGCACCTCCACGTGTATCCGAGGCTGGAAATACTTGGGGTAGTGGAAGCAGGCAGGGTGTGGGCAGCAGGGCTCCAGGCAGGGCAAGATGCGCTGGGTGTGTTCAAAGGATTCATTCACAGTCACCAAGAGGTCCTTCTCTGGAAGAGAGCACATGGAGACTGGGACTTCAGGGGGTGGGCCCTGGGTAGCCTTTCCCCCTTCCCCTAACTGGATCCAACAAAATCTGGAGGTGTCCAGGACAGGGGCTTAGAGTCACCTGGGCACTAGTTAAAATGCTAATGACCAGGCCTCCCCCTGCTAGAGATTTTCATTCGGTAGCTCAGGGCTGGGCCCGGCATTTTAACAAAGCTGTGTGTGAACTGACAAATGTGGTCATCAGAAAACCCTATGAGATACAGAGGACTCCTCTGGACTGGACTTCTTGTTCTGCATTGCCAAGAGACACCCCAAAGTTACCTCCCACTTCAGAGAAGGAGGCACTCCCCACACCACCAGGCCTCTCCCTCCTCCCTCCCACATCTCTGCGGGAGTGTTACTCTCCTCCTGGGACAAGGTTGGAAACTTTGCATGGGAGGGATGGGGTAGGCAGTGAGATGGAGAGACTCATATTTGTGGATCTCTTAGCCCCCTCCCCATTTTTTTAGTTAGTTAAGTCCCTTCCAGTTAGAAAATGCTAAGACTTCTGTAGCATTTATTTCTTACAGTCTGGTGAGAGGAAGGGACACAGCTAGAGGGGTCTTGAGTGTTGTCAGTGCCCACCAACCCCAGGTGCTGGCCACTCTACTAGACCCCAAGAACCCCTGGGCCTGGCTGGGAGCATGGCACAGACCCTGGATAGCAGAGTGGGCAGTGCTGTGCTGGGCCACTGACCCAGGCCCAGGGCTCTTGTCAGGCCTGCGGACTCCTCCAAGGCTTCTAGTGCCTGGAGGAATATTTCCTCTAGGAAGTAGGCTGGGGAGGGTATGAGTTCATGTGGCCTGGGAGTGAGGGGATGCTGAGGAATCTCAGGCTTTGGAAGCCCTGGGCCAGCTGACTATCTTGGCATGGTTTGGAAGTAGCTCCCCCTTTCTCCCCCAGCAGGCAGAAGGGTAAAAGGCTCACTTTTCCCACTCTTCCTGAGATGTCTGGCTTCTGCATGAACTTCCAAGCAGGAGACTTGCCGTGACTGTAACAAAAGGGAGGAGCATGGAGACTCTGAGTACAAGCTGGCCCCTCATTCTTCCAGACCCAAGAGAGGTAATGAAACTTGAGAGGATAAATACAGCGATGGTCTGACTTTCGTTTGACTCCAGGGGATTCTGGAGGTGCTGACCACGTTTTCTGAAACCACCTAAGACATGCCAGCTCACTCACAGACAGAATATTTGAACATGAAGCTGTCCTGTAAAATTTAGGATACACAATCACCATTTGCTAACTCTTTGTTGTTGAGTCAGTTCTGACTCATGGTGACCTCATGAATATCAGAGTAGAACTGTGTTTCACAGGGTTTTCAATGGTTGGTTTTTTGAAAGTGAATCACCAGGTCTTTCTTCTGAGGTGCCTTTGGGTGATCATGAGCCTCCAACTTTTAAGTTAGCCTCTGAGTATGTTAAACCGTTGCACCAACCATGGACTCCCACAAAAAATAAATCCTGCTGCCATTGAGTCAATCCCAATTCATAGTGACCTATAGGACAGAGAACTGTCCCATAAGGTTTCCAAGGCTGTAAATCTTTACAGAAGCAGACTGCCTCATCTTTCTCCTTGCAGAGATGCTGGTGGGTTCAAACTGCTGAACTTTTGGTTAGCAGCCCAATGTTTTAAGCACAGAACCACCAGAATTCTTTCACCATTGGCTAACGGTCATTTTTTCAGCTGCAGGTCAGGGATTTAAACCTGAGCCACAGCAGTTTGCTCTAAAATAAAAAGAAGAAATGTTCAGCTCTGGGAACTTCTAGAAACCACTTCTAAAGAAGAAGAAGAAGTTGTTGTTGTTGTTATGTGCCATCGAGCCAGACCTGACTCATAGCGACCCCTCCTTGTGTTTCCAAGACAGTATCACTATGGAAATAGAATGCCCCATTTTTCTTCCGAGGAGTGGCTGGTGGGTTTGAACCGCCAGCCTTCTGGTTAGCAGTCAAGTGCCTTAGCCACTACACTACCAGAGCTCCCTAAAGAAGAAGAGGCAGGTCACATTCTATCAGCACAAACTTTCAAAGTCTCTGATTTTGGCAAGAAGGGTCTCCTTGGATCCTGGGGCATTGATTGCATTTAATTGAAATAGCTGTATCAGCAGATGAATTATGAAAATCTTTTAATGCTGGAAGCGTGCACGAAGAAGGATTGAGATAGTAAGGGACTGGACTAAATATGGGAGAGGGCTCCCTCTAGTAGGCACTTTCCCAAGAAAAGGAGTCATCTTTGTGGGTCAGGGGATTCTGGGCCAAGGTGATGTCTCAGCTGCCTCCTCCTCAGGGGTAAGCGCCTAGACTGCTGTCCCTAGCTCTGTCTGCAACCCATTTGGCTGACTTCAGTAAGTCTTATTCAGGAGAGGACAAAGGTTGTTGCTGGTCCCAATGTCCTCTCCCATGGTTCTGTTTCCCTTAAGAACGGCAGTCAGATATATCCTCTGGAGCTATAAGAACCCAAAAGGACAGTTACCACCAGAACGCCATTGGTGATGAGGGTCTCAGGTGTAGAGGGCCTGAAAAACAAAATTAGAGCTGCTGGTCAGTGATACATCATTCTTGACTGATTCTCATAAAGGTAACAAAGAGTATGGAGAGGGTCAATAGTGCAATGGCAGTGTCTATACTTTCTTCCTCTTCATGAAAAGCATCACAGACTTACAGATTTGTGGGTTGTCCAGGAGAAACCTGGCATGTATTTTAAATAGACTATCTAGAAAAAAGGAGCTCTGGTGGTATAGTGGTTAAGGCATTTTTGCTGCTAACAAAAAACTCAGTGGTTTAAACCCTCCAGCCACTCCACAGAAGAAAGATGAGGCAGTGTGCTTCTGTAAAGTTTTACAGCTTGGCAACCCAATGGAGGTTGTTATGAGTTAGAATCAACTTGATGGCAGTGAATTTGTTTTTTTGGTTTGGTCCAGAAATAAATAGATTTATTTCTAATAAAGGATTAGATAATTCTCTTTTCCTTCCTTTCTCCTTTTCTTTCCTTCTTTTCTTCCTTAGGGCAACTGCCAACAAGCAGTAAATTGAATTGAAAAATAATGAATGACCATGGGGTGCCATAAACTTATTTTTCCTGGAAAGTTTCTCCCTCTCTCTCTTTCTATTTCTCTCAGATAACTTTTTTTTAAAATTATTTTTAAATTTTTATGTCTAACCAGGTACAACTGCATGGAGTTTTAAGGCCAAATACCAAACCAAACTCACTGCCTTAAGTCATTTCCAACTCATAACAACCCCTCCTTGGGTTTCTGAGGTGGTATCACTATGGAAATAGATTGCTCAATCTTCCTTCTTCCTTCTGAGAAGTGGCTGGTGGGTTTGAACCACCAGTCTTCTGGTTAACAGTCAAATGCCTTAGGCTTTATGCCACCAGAGCACCCTTAAGGCTAAATAGGTTGCAAGAAATGACTGGAGCCCACTAATTACAGTAGACTGCAACAGTTCTGTTAATAAAAACGACCCAGTCTGCCCTTTAATTTATGCATTTTACGAACAGTTCTGACCCGGCCAGAGAGGCAGAGCGCGGCCTGGCAGCCTGGTGAGTGTTGGAGGTAATTGTCCTTGTGTTATAAAGCCAAGAAAACAGTCTCCAAGGTTACAATTAGCCTCAAGAAGGTCATAGCCTTCCTCACCAAAATCAAGCCCAAGGTGGTGACTACATCCCCAGATTAGTTTCCAGTTTGACACATTTCATTTTGCAAGCCACTTTCTAATTCAGCCAAGGAATTTTGTTTCCTGAAAGTCTTGTCAAACCAAGAAATGGAGGAGTGATCCCCAGATTTTAGGAGAAAGGGCTTCACTGTAAAACAAATAACCAAAAACCAAGCCCACTGCCATTGTATCAATTCCAACTCATAGTGACCCTATAGGACAAAGTAGAACTGCCTCATAGGGTTTCCACGGCTCTAAATCTTTACAGAAACAGATTGCCCCATATTTCTCCCACAAAACGGCTGATGGGTTTGAATCACCAACCTTTTGGTTAGCAGCTTAATGCTTTAACCACTATCCTCCTTTGAAACAAATAAAAATTAATCTTAATTTGTCAATCAGCTGTTAATGGGAAATGAGGCACAAATAGTTTCAAGAGCCTCTTGGCACAGGATTCTTCCAGTGGGATTTGACAGCCCTCTTGTTCTATCTTGTGCCTCTCAATTTCCCTACCCCCTGGCCAGTCAGAGTGCAGGGGACACAGTCCTGCCAGGGTTAAGAAGGAAGAGAAGCTGGTGGCTCAATCACAAGGCACGCTGCCCCCTCCCCAGGGCAGGGCTGTCCCCTTCCTTCCCATCTTCCTTCCTTCTTTCTTTATATTCTTCTCCTTCCCATTCTCCAGTTCCCAGGATGGCCATACCTCCAAGACCCTAGTTTTAAATGATGACCTTGGCTTGGTCCAGAAGCTGCTACAGAGGGAGACAGCCTCTGCTTAAAGGTTTTGGGCTGTTTTTATCTAACAGTCTGGGCCAGGATGGAGGTCCCTTGGTCCTGATCTTTCTCAGCTTGGCCTCAACAAGGTCTCCATCACCATGGTGGCAGGAATTCTTCCCGTCACCTCAGGAGTGCAGGGGAACTGAGACAGGCTAATTAGCCTGAAAAGTCGTCCTCATCCTGGCTGTACATCTTTTAAAGCAATATTGATGTCATGATTAGGGGTATGGCTCAAGAACCTATGGTATTTAGAAGCTCCCAAGTGATTCTGATGTAGACTGAGGAGTCCAGGGTTAGTGCCAGGAGAGAGAGTGGAAGAGGGAGGACAGCAAAATAGTAGACCCAGCTTGGAAATGTCTGTTCCAGAAGCTACCTGTGGGTCATGGCCCAGGCAGAGCCCTGGACTAGGGTCTACTCACCTCTCCTCCAGCAGAAACTCCACCTCCAGCTCCTCCAGGCCCTGGCAAGGGGAGGAAGAAAAGGCAACTCTGAGCTGTGTCTGTACGTCTCTGAAGACCAGCACCCCTGGCACCCCAGGAAATTCTGTGGACCTGCCCCTGCCCTTCCTACATGGTCACTCTGCTGTCCTCGAGTAGGGGCAGCAGCTCCAGGCTGTTGCTGCTTCCTCTGCTTCTCTCTGTCCCCAAGGCTTTGCCTCCAGCAACATCATCAACAACCCAGTGAGGATCAGGGTGTACTGCTGAGTCCCAGCCCCAGCATGCAACTCCCTTTGCCTCATGACATTTTCTTTTCATCTTCCACCCCCAGCTTCTACTCCTCTCTCCAACCTTCCCAAGGACTTCATGTCTGGGACAAGAGAGAGATGAGGCATTGCCTCCAGAAAGCTCAACTCTGAGGGGCAGGCCCCTTCGCTTCCCTAATAATAACTCTTGCCTTGTAACTTCAGGCAAGTCAGAACCTCACTGGACCTTGATTTCCCCACTACAATATAAGCCACACGAGGGCAGGAATATTTGAGCTCTGGTAGCATAGTGGCTAAAGCACTTGACTGCTAACCAGAAGGCTGGTGGTTCAAACCCACAAGCCACTCCTCGGAAGGAATGTTGGGCAATCCTACTTCCATAGTGATAACTGCCTCAGAAACCCAAGGAGGGGTCGCTATGAGTCGCGGCCGACTCGACAGCACACAACAACAACAACAACAAGGGTATCTCTAGTGCCTAAACAGTACCTGGCCCGTGTTGTTGTTGTTGTTGTTGTTGTTGTTATGTGCCATTAAGTTGGATCCAACTCATAGCAACTCCTCCTTGGGTTTCCTAGGCAGTATCACTACAGAAGTAGATTGCCCAACCTTCCTTCCGAGGAGTGACTGGTGGGCTTGAACCATCAGCCTTCTGGTTAGCGGTCAAGTGCCTTAGGCACTACACTATGAGAGTGCCCTAGTAACAAAAACAATTGCTGACAAGTTGAGTCTACTCTGACCCCTGTGTGTCAGAGTAGAACTGTGCTCTATAAAGTTTCCGATGGCTGGTTTTTCAGAAGTAGATTTCCAGGCCTTTCTTCTGAGGGGCTCTGGTTGGATTCAAACCACCAACTTTTACACCACCCAAGGACTCTGGCTCATAGTAGCCACACAAATATTTGTTGCACAAATCATCTATAACTAGATAACATTCTAATCTTTTCCATCTCTGACTTCTCTGATTTACAGATTTGCCCTCCCTTTACCCTCATCATCCTCTGTTCCCTGGGGCCACCCCAATAGCAGGACTAAGGGGTAAAAACGGGACAATCGAACCAACATGTATTACATCTCTGCTTTGTATTATGAATGGTGCTAAGCACCTTAATTATGTTTTCCTTTTTAAGCCTGACAACCACTCTGTGTGGTAGGTAGTATTATTATACCCATTCTACAGATGAGGAAACAAAAACTCAGAGAAGTTAAGTAATTTTACAAGGTCATATAGATAATAAGCAATAGTGTTGGGATTTGAACCAGCAACACTATCTTTTCCCGACTTGGCTGTGCACATAGAGAGGAGCTTGTCAAATGGTAATGGAGTTGTTTCTTGGGGACTGCTGAGAGCCTGAGCACCTGCACTCACCTCTGGGTTGAGTGGAAACTTCACATGGGTTTTGTTCCGGAAGCAGAGCTTGGTGAGGTCATAGAGAACTGTCAAGAGATGGTCATCTGGTGTCACTGTGTCTTCATCGCAGACACTCAGCTCTAAAATGTTCTAGCAGGATGTGAGAGTGCAAGTCTGGTTACCATGGTTGCAATGGCCCATTTCCAGGACAAGAACCCTGACCTCAGCCCAGTGAGGAGGTGGGATGGAGGTTTGGAAGACTAGGACAGAGGCCCCTGTTCAGGTGTGAGAGACAATTATTGAGAAATGAATTAGGGGAGGAAAATGTCTGTTCCCTCCTTTGCAACTGTTTGAAACCTACCTGTCCTTCTGCTCTGACTCTCCTATTAGACAATGTTTTCCTTTTAGAAGCTTGGCAGGGGCCTGTGAAGTGTGGAAGGATTTCACTTCATTTTCAAAGGAAGAATGAAAAGGGCAGGACAGGCAAGGTTCCTGCTAAGATAGAGGAAGTATCCATTATGGGGGCTCTGGAAAACCCAGATCAGGGAAAGTAAAAGCTTAATACTCCAGGGCAGTGGTATGGCAGAGAGTAGAATGATTCTGATACTGGTAGGGTTTGGTGTAAAATGTTTGAACTCTATTCTAAAAGCAGAATGTCAAGAGTTTATGAGGTCAATGATCTCAGGTGATATGGACTAGCTTTTAAGGCCTCTTGTTCCAAGGATCCTGGGATATGTGAGTTGGGACTAGGTTTGCCCCTTAGGTCCCTACTGTTGTTGTTGTTGTTATGTGCCGTCAAGTCGGACCCAACTCATAGCGACCCCTCTTTGGGTTTCAGAGGCAGTATCACTATGGAAGTAGATTGCCCCATCTTCCTTCCGAGGAGTGGCTGGTGGGTTTCATCTGCCAGCCTTCTGGTTAGCAGTCAAATGCCTTAGGCATTATGCCACCAGAGCACCCTTAAGGCTAAATAGGTTGCAAGAAATGACTGGAGCCCACTAATTACAGTAGACTGCAACAGTTCTGTTAATAAAAA
>NW_006921613.1:19027394-19046012 GCF_000298275.1 Orycteropus afer afer | reverse complement strand
ATCTGCCAGCCTTCTGGTTAGCAGTCAAGTGCCTTAGGCACTACGCTACCAGAGCTCCCAGGTCCCTAACTAGTGGACATAAAGTGGTTCTGGGTTTCCTAAGTGAATGAGATTTGTTGACCTTGTGTAATTACTAGAAAGTCAGGAGTGTCTCAGAACCAACCCAGTAGCCTCATAGTCCTTAAGGCAAAGGAACCCCAAACTCCTAGTTTTAAGACTAAACTCACATTGAGTCCTACCTGTCTCACCAAGTCCATATCTCTGATAGAAAAGATGTTTTTAAAATAATAAATACAAAGCCCTTTATAAACAAAAAAGACTCCTTGTGAGCTAGAAACGAAGCACTCCTAGATTAGGGAAGCAGTAAGCGGGAGCTGTCAGTGTCTCAGGCTGGGGCTGATGCCTCCTCCACAATGAAGCCAAATTTATCTTAAGGTCACTCTGCTGAGGCTGTCAAAGTTAGGATGTTCAAGTTAGAATTCTACTGAAGCAGGTGAGAGAGAACTTGACTGTTGTTGTCATTGTTAGGTGCCACTGAGTCAGCTCCAGCTCATAGTGACCCTATTACAGCAGAATGAAACACTATCCGGTCGTGTGTCATCCTCACAATCCTTGCTATACTTGAGCCCATTGTTGCAGCTACTGTGTCAATCCATCTCATTGAGGGTCTTCCCCTTTTTTCGTTGACTCTCCACTTTTCCAAGCATGATATTCTTCTCCAGGGAAAGGGCCCTTCTGACAATATGACCAAAGTAGATGAGATGAAGTCTGGTCATTTTTATTTCTGAGGACCACTCTGGCTGCATTTCTTCCAGGACAGATTTGTTTGTTCTGGTAATCCATGATATTTTCAGTATTTGTTGCCAACACCACAATTCAAAGGCATCGTTCTTCTTCAGGCTTCCTTATTCATTGTCCAGCTTTCTCATGTGTATGAGGCAATTGAAAATACCATGGTTTGGGTTAGGTGCACCTGAGTCTTCAAAGTGACATCTTTGTTCTTTAACACTTTAAAAAGATCTGTTGCAGCAGATTTGCCAAGTGCGATATGATTTCTTGACTGCTGTTTCCATGGGTGTTGATTGTGGATCCAAGTAAAACAGAATCTTTGACAATTTCAGTCTTTTCTCCATTTATTGTGATGTTGCTTGTCGGCCCATTTGTGAAAATTTTGTTTTCTTTATGTTGAGGTATAATCCATACTGAAGACTGTACTCTTTGATCTTCATCAATAAATGGTTCAAGTCATCTTCACTCTGAGCAAGCAAGGTTGTGTCATCTGCATATCACAGGTTGTTAATGAGTCTTCCTCCAATCCTGATGTCACATTCTTCATATAGTCCAGTTTCCTGGATTATTTGCTCAACATACAGTTTGAATAAGTATGGTGAAAGGATACAACTCTGACACACACCTTTCCTGATTTTAAACAGACTGGCCTTAGACACAGGGAATAGATTTGCTCTTCCCTGCTGTGCATTCTTTTGCTTGGAGCATGTTCTGGAAGTTACTGGAAACACATTCTGTTTTGATCAAGAGACACCCAGTTCCAGTTCCATTTCCAGTTCCAGCTCCATTTCCAGTTCCAGCAACAATTTAGATAGAAGAACAAGTAAGACAGGAAGGAAAGTAGAAGATAAGTAAATTCAGTGAAGGACAAATATGAGACAGGCAAAAGGAAGTAGGGGGTGAGTGGGAGGATAGACAGGTCAGTAGAAGGATCAGAAGTAAGTAGATAGAATGACAAATCGGTATAAGAAACACAAATAAGCAAACAGCAGGACAAGCAGAGAGGGAGGGAATAGAAATGTAGGCAGGACAGACAAGTGCAGTCTTCTACATCTTACCTTCACTTGGCTCTGTATTTGGAAGATGAAGGTTTCATTCCACTCTGGGTTTGGGCAGTTGGGGATGGTCTTAGTCTTCAGCCTCTCATGAGAGGCAGTGGGCAGCCAGAGGCTCACAAAGCAGTCTGTCTGGCTCACTATCCAAAGAATACAAGGTGGGAAGGGAAAGGAATCAATCCAGGTCCAGAGAGGAGAGAGTATAAAGTCAGAAGGGAACTTCAAGTAAGTCACTTCCAGAGCAAAGTCCAGTTCATCTTCAGGTTCTCTCCTAAATCATGGGTCTGACTCTCCAAAGACCTTTGTCTCAAAGCCCTGAGGTCTCAGGGTATAACTTATAGGTTTCACAGAGGGGGATCCAGGTCCCATGAAATAGTCTTGTGGACACAAATGGCCTCTGGCTCTTATTAGAAGCACCTCGGCTTTCCAAGTAAACATCTGCTAGTTTTGGACAAGGTATGGCCTCTGTCAGGTCAAGACCTAGGAGGACCAGCTCAGGGTGCCAGGGAAGCCAAAGTAGGGCCAAGATCTTCCTCTGGTCTGAGGAGAAAAAGGGATTTGGAAGGGAATACAGTCTTCCATGAATTGGCTGAGAAGAGCCCAGTGGGAAAGAGCTTGGGGGTTGGGGAACAAGCTATTTAGCAGGATCTAGAAGCAAGGAGGGAACTCTGGTGGCATAGTGCCTAAGGCATTTGACTGCTAACAGGAAGGCTGGCAGTTCAAACCCACCAGCCACTCCTAGGAAGGAAGGTTGGGCAACCTACTTCTGTAGTGATACCATCTCAGAAACCCAAGGAGGGGTCGCTATGAGTCAGATCTGACTCCACAGAAGTGCATGCATGTGTGCATGCATAAAAGCAAGGAAGAAAGACTGGGCAATCTATTTCCATGAAGATTTACTGCCTCGGAAGCCCAATGGAGGTTGCTATGAGTGGGAATTGACTCAATGGCAGTGGGTTTGGTCTTTTTTTTTTTTTTTTTTTAAGAAGCAAGGACCACCATGTGACTCAATGACTGTCAAATGCACTCTCTGGGCTCTTCATACTTATCCTGGTTTCCTAGCATGAACTTTATGGGCTAAAGTTCTCATATCTGTGGCCAAGTACTTTTTAAAAATTCTAAGTGAACAACCCAAATGTGATGTTGTTGGATATATTCTGGAGGAGAAATAAGGGCTTTGTCCGCAAAGGGCCACCCAAGGTGGAGAAAGTTCCCCCAGGACTTCAGAAGGGAGCAGCAGAGGGATAGGATGAAAAATAGTAGCCCAACCTGACTCTCCCCTCCATCCTACCTAGAGAGAGAGGTGTCATGACTGGTCACAGAGGAGAACAAGTGGCAGGAGGTAAAATATTGTCCTTGACTCAGAGGCACCATGGGCCATGGTCATTTATTCCAGACAAGAATAATCAACATCCAACAGAATCAAAAGAAAATGGTGACAGCTAGGACATCAGGGGGCAAGAGAGGATGCTGGAACATATAGAGATAGATGCACTGAAGACAGACAGAGAAAGGGTAGAGACAGGACTAGAGTAAGTCTCACCCACGTTCTGTCCAGTCTCTGGAAAGTGAAAGTGAGGCTGAGACCCTTCCCTGAGTTTGAGCCCTGCTTCTACCCTTGGTCTGGGAATGTCAGCTCCAGTTCCCTGCCTTCCGAGATTCTTACCCTTGTACTTTCCTGGCAATCTGCTGGGGTAATTCCCAAGGTGCACACCAGATAAGTAGAAAATGTTAAGAATCAATATAATTTCCAGTCTCAGGAAGTCCTCTAGAGGGTAAAGCTGGTATGAGGATGGGAGTTTTGTAGTAGTAGGACTGACTCAAGCTAGTTCATAATCATTATTCATAATTGCTTGTGAGAGGGGAAATAGGCCTGCCCCCCTAGGACTGACTTAGCTTTACATTGTCACTACACTGACACTGAAGTCGTCTTCATCAGAGTGAGTAACTGTGATTTGCATCACAAGTCTCCGTGATTTATGATTTCATCCCCATTATCTGGTTAATCTTTGAGGGCTTACCATTCAGTGAATTGGAATTCTCGGTCCACCCACTGAATAAAGATGAGAGGACACTACCCTTTAGATCTCATAATGATCATTTAATCCAGATAAAAAGAATGAACAAAATCTAACAAACAGAAGAAACAAAATATGATGACCTCCATTTGGACAATGAATTCTTGATATGACATCAAAGTCATGAGCAACAAAAGACACATGTGCACACACACACAAATACACACATTCACACTCTAGATTCCAGCCCATCTCAACCACTTGTAGGTCTTAGGAGGTGTCGTGCTATGTTGCCTTCAGGCCTTTGCATATGCCCTCCTTTCTGCCTGGAAGACCCTTCTATTCTAATTTCACCCCACCCTTCTCCAGGCTAGCTCCTTCAGGTTTCAGAAGGAATCTCTTTTGGAAATCTTTCCTTAGCCCCAAATCTAGAACAGGCACTCCCCATCCCAGAGCACTCTGCTCTTCTACCTGGCAACTTCTCTGTCTCTGACAACATTCTATGAGCACCGTGAGGTCTGGATGATACATAGTAGGCATTCACTAGATACTTGTCAAATAAATGAGTGAATGGAAATCCTAACTTCCTGCTCTAGTCTGTATCAGTATCCCCAGAAATTCTAATCTGAGTCACTGCCGGCATAGGTAAGCAGGGTGGCATGTCTAGTTGTGCTGATAGGGAGGCTCAACAGTTACCTGCTTAGTCCTCTTGGACCCTTTCTTACACTGTTCTTCTTCCTGAGCCTGGTACATTCTCTTCAGGTGTGTCTCTTGTATACTAGGAGACTGCAGACAGGGACCTGCGCCCTCCAACTCTACCCTCACCAGCTCGGCAATACTCTCTTAGCACAATTTGATGGACCCTATGAAGGCTCTTTTCCTTCTGAAATAGCTTTCCTATCATTAGTCCATGCCTAAATTCTCCCATTAAATAAAACCTCAATATTTTTGGCCTATATAGCTTAAGTCTCTGGTTAAGATATAAATATTCTTGGAAGAGATGGGATTGATCGGACACCACCCAACTTCAAATATTAATTTGTTTTTGAACTCCTTTGCAGAGATGGATTTTTGTTTGTTTTGTTTGTTAAAGGTTGGGAAGAAGGAGAGTGCAGCCCAACGGAGCTCTGGGGAGAGGGATGCTGTAAGAAGGTTAGTGAAGTCCAGGCCCATTAGCTGATTATAAGGATGGTGACTGCCATGGTTGGCAATGAAGAATGGTTAAGCAATGATGACCCAATTTAGAGAATTTCATGCACTAAAGGGAATTTCCTAGGCATAGATAGCTTCTAATCCTTGATCCCAATGAAGTGACAGAGGGCTTGATCATCCAAGTGACACATCTCCTTTCCTGGAATGTGGGTGGCAAAGATGACTCAATTATCTCTACAGCAGTTCAGGACATTGTCTTCCTAATACCTCTGGAGACACCTGCCTCACACCCCTTAGGGTGCTGGTTTGGTTTTTAATTTGTTTTCTTCAAGAGGAATATAAACTCCCCACGGCTGGGAGGTTTCTGGGTTTCTGGGCTTGCCTCTCTTCTAGTCCTTGTCTAAGGCTAGGCTGAGCATGCCTTTAGTTCTTGGCAAGGAGAGTCAGCCCTGAAACTCTGTATATTTATAGCCTTTCAGACTCTTTGAAATCCCAGAAAACTCAAGTTCAGGTTAGAAGACTCAATCAGAGAGTGGTGCATTTTCTTTTTTTTCATTCAAGCTAAAAGGTAACAATAGGGCCAGGGTTAACCCAAGCCTTGAAAACATTAGACTATTCTTAAACTTATTTCAGGGAATATATGTAGTACCTTGACCCAGCCTGTGTGGACTGTGGAATCCAGACAGAACTTGGCTGGTGTTGGGGGGCTAGGGTTGGGAGGAAAACACATAACAAGGAGGTCCCTGAAATGGACTGAGTGTCTGCAAAAAGCAGCCTGTTTCAGAGGAATGTACAGGAAAGGGGAGGAGTAAGGTGGTAGAGCCAGACCTGAATCTATTTCTTGGGCTGCCTGTTTTCCCTTCCTTTCTGCCTGAGGGATCCATAGGTGACAGATATGGCACAAAGGAGACAGAAGAAAGGGCCAGACAATGGGGGATTCTGAGCAACAAGTGCAGGCACACAGAGTGAGAGAGAGCATGTGGCCAAGTGATTCCTGGGCCAGGGACAGATACACCTAAGAGAAGCTGGAGGAGTGCAAGTCCTGCTGCAGGTGATTGTCATCATTCCCAAGGGGAGGGGAGTGACCTCTGCCGAAGAGAAGGTGAGGCATTTGAGTGACCCACTGTGGGATGTCCCTGGATCTGGGGTCCCTATAGACTCCTCAGGTCTCCTACTTCCTGCCAGGCATTCGTGGGCTGGGAAGTCCCTGAGAAGTCTGAGGAGAAGTCCTTGGGCCTCTTGCTGGCTTCTTAGTAGACATAAACCCAAACCTAGAGCTTGCTGAAATTACTTCTACCTGCCTGGGCTCTGGGCACGTCACCTTGGTGGGTGGGCATGGGGATCTGAATCCTGACCAATTCCTTTGCTTTTACTGCTGCTCCGGGGCTCTACCCTCCTCCAGCTGGCCACGCTCATCCCTGGTTTGCAGCCAGTGTCAGATTACCTAATAGGCAAGGTAAGCACAGGCTTATATGTGTTCAGTTACTAATCTATAGTGAACAATTTCACATTTTTTCACTCCATCAAAGATTCTGCTTCTAGGTATGGCTGGTGTATGTCTCTCCCCCAATCCCACAACACTTTCCTACAAAATCAAAGCCTCTTCAGATTTACAATCCTTGATGGAGTCATAGTACCCAGTAATCAAGGTAGGCACAGCTTACCTGTGCTTACCTACCAATCTGTAGTGAACAGTTTCACAAGTTTTTCATCACCATATCAGCCTGTGCTTACTTTGCTTACTGAGTAATCCACCCCTGAATTGCAGCAACAGCTTGCTAGCAATTTTCCCAGCCTCTCCCCAACTCTGCTGGAGCAATCTACATATACACTCTCAGGAAGTCATGCAATCCCTTTCACCCCATCACTTAGAAGGCACCCCAACCCTTCTCTGCCTGGCTGCCCAGCTCTGCATCACCACCCCACCTCTTTCTCCTGGCTTGTCCCCTCTCCACCCCAGCTGACCAGACTTGAAAGCAAACAATGCTTCTGCCTTGGGCAATCATTGACCCTTCATCTGCCAGATGGGCCTCATAGTACTACCCCTCAGGCTAGGGGGAGGATCTAATAGGATTTGGACCCCATGCTGATCTACAGCAAGTATCAGGTGATATGATGGGAACCTTCCCTCCCTCAGGACAACCCCCTCCAAGAGCAGACTCACATTCTGACCTCTCGGACCCTAGCCCTCAATGGAGCCTTCTTTGGCCACTCCCAGCTTTCAAGATCTTCCTTGGCTCTAAATTCTGTTTTGGCAAGATTAGTATGTCATCTTTGGTTGTTCTATATCCTCTTTGGACCTAGATGTTCCCTTGTTAGAATGTGCACTCAGTATTGTGGCTTCTGTGTTTTCTCTGTCCCTTTCAGGCTCTACTCATTGTCATTGAGTCAGTTTCAACTCATGGAGACCCCATGTGTTACTGAATAGATCTGCTCCATAGAGTTTTCTTGCCTGTAATCTTTAGGGAGGAGCCTTGGTGGTACAGTGGTTAAGTGCTTAGCTGCTAGCTGAAAAGCTGGCTGTTTGAACCCACCAAGTGCTCTTCAGGAAAAAGGGTATGGCAGTCTGCTTCTAAAGGTGACAGCCTTGGAAACCTTGTGGGCAGTTCTACTCTCTCCTACAGGGTCCTTATTAGATTGACTCAACAACAATGGGTTTTAATCTTTACAGAAACAAATTGCCAGGCCTTTCTACTATGGTTCTCCTGGGTGGATCCAAGCCATGAACTTTTATGGTAATAGTTGAGTGCCACTCAGATATCTTTCTGAATTCCACTGTGAGGGCAACAGAACTATAGAGGAGCTTTGGGGAACCCAGAGGCCATTCCTGTATATCTTTCAGTGAGTGGGGGTAACCACACAGTCATCAGGCACAGACCTCAGGAGAAGACAAGAACCAGAGAATTTTCTTCAGCTTGAGGGAAAAGAAGGTGTGGGTAGCATGGGGAGGGGTTTTTGCTTTACCTGACCTCTTGAAATGCCACCCCAAATACAGACGTAGAGGGCAATCTTCCCTACCCAGATGCCTTCACTTTTTCCTGAAGCCAGAGGCTTTCCTGGCCTTAATGTCCTGAGCATGCAGCAGGAGATGGGGTGAAGGGGAATTCAGGGTACAAGAAAATACCACAAACAGCTCTAGTGAGTCTATGAGGATGAACTAGACTGAGACATCATGAGCTCTTGTAAGGAGCCCAGAGCCCACTTTGGGACTGGTGTCCTGAGAAGAGGCTCTGGAATAGGGTGGCTGCTGGCTCCTTGATGCCTAAGGGCCTCTCCCCTTTTCCCTCTAATAGCCCCTAAAACCACATAAGAGCAAGGGGTTCCCAGTGCAGGAGAAGCTGGTGCTCCTGGAAATAGATACTAGCGAGGGGAGAAGGAGGAGGAGAAAATGAGATGAGCGGTGCTCTCAGACACAAAGGGGCTGGTAGTGTCATGGTGACAGCTAGAGTGAGAGGTAGGGAGTATAAGCCTGGAGAAAATATATATAAACCCCAAGTCACTGAAGATGGAAATACAATCTCAGTGTAGAACACACACATGTGCACACACATACACATACATGCACATGCACACATGCACGTATACACACACCCACACACGCCCCTCTGACCATTTACCATTTCTCCAACCAGGGTCTCTCTCCACCCCGGCCCCACAAGCAGAAGAAAGGAGAGAAGAGGATACTCACACACATCAGCCTGGCGGATATTTTTCATCCGGATGATCCTCACTGTCAGCAGGTGGCATGGAGACAATACCTCCTGTGGAATGAGAGGACAGTGGACTCATCTTCAAACATCAGCCCAAAGCCAATACCCCTGGAAAGACTTTCCCAACACCCTCCCAAACCTGTCCACTTGCATTACAGCAATTCTCATGCTGGTCTGTGTTTCTTGGGTATCTGTCTCCCTCTAGCTTGGAAGCTTCTGTCCTGGGAGCCTATCTGGCTTTTCATCTTTCTATTTCTAGTACCTATATCATGCTCAATAAATGCTTGCTAAATGAGTGAATAAATGAATGAGTGTTCTAGCCCCTAAGTGTAGAAGAAATACGCATGGCAAGGGAGTCTTGAGATTTTTCCATTCTCCTTCTTCCCTCATTAAATAATTTCTTATTGGCACTCTCGTCCACCCACCCCACACATAGAGAAAAATTTCCCTTGCTCACCAAAGATGACAGCTTGCTCAGGAGGCAGGCACAGTGTGGCTCAGAGAGATGACACACACTGATTAAACTAAGACACCTAGTCACTGGGAATCCTCATATCAGATTCCCTCTACCCCCTACTGAGTGGCTTAGTCCCAGCCCAGGGCATTCAGCATCTGCCTTGCCCACCAGATGTTATTTTTGAGCACCTACTATGTGCCAGGCCCTGTACTAGATGCTGGGAGTCAAGAGTGAATATGTGACAGAGGAGAGATATGGAGGCTGAAGGCAATGACACCAGGTTGCCCTGACAAGGAAGAGCAGCTCAAGCTGGCTACAGGCTCCCACTGCTCCACTGTTGGGCTCTCCCTGGCTTGAGAAGCCTTCCTGCAGCCAATCCATGTTGGAGTTCTGGAGGATTCTTTTGGTTCCTAGGTGACCCAAGGCTGTTGCTGTGAGCTAGCACATACTGGGAGAAGCCAACTTCATGTCACGTGGCCTTTTCCTGTTTGTATGTCAGGTTTCGAAGTCCTTTCCACGAGGATTTTATCCAGTCTTAGCTGAGATTTTGTTATTTGTCTGTCCCCTCCTGGCCTATTCCCATGGCAGGGGCCATCCGATTCCTCTAGCCCACCAAATTTCTCCATTTTGAACTAGAGACCTTTCATGTCACCCCACATTACTATCAGGCAGTACATGTTGCATGTGTACTGTAACGTAGCTAGAATCCCATTGTACCTTTTTAGGAGGATGAATTCTTCCTTCTTTAAAACAATATTAGGGTTTTGGGGAAAACCATGAAAGTGTGGGAAAACAAGAGTTGTCCATAATCCTACCATTCAGAGATAACACTATTATCACTGTGATGTAGGTCATTCAGCCTTTTCTGGGGGCTTAATTCCAGCCAGCAACAATAGAATGATGATTCCAAGAAAGCTAAAATGCTTCTTCTCTGACAAGTAAGTTTTAGAGTCTCTTCCTCTTCTCTCTCCAACAGCTGTCTTAAAATCAAAACAAAAGGCTAAACTCATAGTCATATATAGGTCTGAGAATTCCTTTTATAAGACTAACTCCGAAAAATCAAATATTTGCTTGGCCCATAACTTGCTCTAACAGCATCTTGTTTTCATATTTACAACTTGAGCCAAAAGTGACATACACAGCTTCTCCACTTGGTTCTAGAAATATGGCTGCAGGCTTTGGCCAGACCCCTCTGGGCATGTTAGGCTCATCATTTCTCATTCCCCACCTGGATAGAGCAGGTGTCCTGCTCTGACCTGGTGAGGGGGCAGTAGTCAGGCTTCACTTCTAGGAGAGCAGTTCTTTCTGGCAAAGCCCTGTTTCCACTTGTTCTACTTTCTCAGAGAAAAATCAGAATCTGCAAAGAGTCATCTCCTCAGGAATACTTCATGGTGTTTAAGGGCTCTGATGTGGGGAAGGGGCTATTAGTGTTTCAGAGGTGGAATTCTAGCCTTCCATACAGGAGGTCTGGCTTTGATTTCTGGACAATACACCTCATGTGTGGCCACCACCTGTCTGTCAGTGTTGATAGGATGATGAACAGGTTCCAGTGGAGCTTCCAGACTAAGATGGACGAGAAAGAAGGACCTTGTGATTCACTTTCAAAAATCTGGCAATGAAAACCCTATAGGTCACAATGATTCGATCCACAACTGATCTTGTGGATGACACAGGACAGGGCAGCATTTCCTTCTGCTGGGCATGAGATCATTGGGAGTCAGGGGTCAATAGGGTTGCAGCTAACAACAAAAGACCTAAAACCTGGGCCTGTGGTCCTCTTAGGTCATCACAGCCTTTCTTCTGCCTCCAGGAGGGCTGCCATCTACCTGGCCAAGTTCACTTAGTATCTACTCTGGAAGTTCTCCAGGGAAGGAGGATCCACAACTTCTCACAGGGCCTCACTTGAGATCTTCCTGCCCTCTCTCCTGTCATCTAATATCTTCCAGTGATGTTGACCATTTCTTCCTACTCAGCAATAATAACGTAACATTGTCATCTGTTGAGTGCTTGCCATGTACTAGGCACTATGTCTGTATTCTCTACATATTGTCTTACTGAATCCTTATAACAATGGATGAAGCAGTTGTTATTAGCCTTGCTTTATAGATGGAGAATCTGAGGCTAAGTTCTTTGACTGAAGTCATTCAGCTATGATCAGGGGAACCCAACTTTGAATCCATTCTAACTGATTCTCAAGCCTGGCTGGGTTCATGACCATGTCTATGGTCTCACCTTACCTGAAAATAATCCTTGGCCACCATGAAGATAGCTGTTGTTTGCCCTCATCTCTTCTTCCTTGGACTTTTTTTCTTAGAATATATTTTCCTGGCAGATTCTTCTTGAATTCACCCTGAATTCCTCCCCAAACAGAGAAGTAACCCCTAAACTCTGACAGTCCTTCTACCTGCAGCACTCATACTGGCCACATTTCTATTGACACACTCAATGATCACATTCTTTTACAAACACAGTCAGACCCCATTACTTCACAGCACATCAGAACTATAAGGGTCCTTGGAAAAGTTCCCATTTCTAGTAGCCACAGGACCCTCCTTTGTGTTCTATCTTGAGTCTCAGATCATATTTTCTAGCTCAGGAACTTCCAGAAGGGCTCCGATTCCAAAGTGCTCCACAAAGTGTTCTTACCTCTTGCTAGAAGGAAGATAGAGCCTGGAAAGGAGTTTGAAAGACATCCCAGGGAAGTCCAGAGGGAGGAAAACAGCAGAAGCCTGGGACTTAGGAATGGGGCCTAGATATATTCCAGGAATCAGGCCCATGAAAATTGGCTTTCTTGGATTCAAATGAACATACATAATTTTCTTCTGATAGAATCAGCTCAATTGGAGTGGTGCTAAAGATTAGCAAACATAATGGCCCCGGAGGTAATTGATATAGAATAGAAAGATGTGATAGAACAAAGCACAGTGTCTATAACTATGCAATGGGAGAAGAGGTTGTCTTGGCTGGGGCTGGGTATCAGGGTGAAAGTAAAAATATTTAATAACCATACTAGTTGGGCTGTAGTCCTGAGCCAGGAACAGGCATTACTCCTTCAGTTCATGGGGTCATTGGGAGGGTCATGGAGAGCACTTAGGGGGTCGAGGCTTAGGGCAAGTACTGTTTACCAAGCAGAGTATAGAAGTACATTTAGCTACTTTAACCACTGGTACAGCTGTCCCAGGGAGAAGAGGCTGGGTGGCAATTTTGGAGAGACCATGTGAGAGAGAGTCCCTGACGCTCAGGTTGCAGACACACCCAGCTCCAGTGCAGCTCCCCAGCCCTCACCACAGGGTCAGTCTTGCCAGAACAACCTCCTGAGTGTCACTGTGTCCCCAGGAGGTACACAGTGCCCTGTGGGTTCTAGCTCCCTTTCCAAGTCTGGATCCACTTTTTCCTCAAGACCCGCTCAGCACAGGGGGACTTTGCCAACATGTGTGAAAAAGATGCAGCCCCTGAGTCTCAAGATTGGCTATTGTGCAACCCAATGCCATCCCTTTTACCCTTACCCTCACCCCTAGTTTCATAAATAGGACTTTTTGGGAGGTGGTTGGGGAACAAAATGTATTGCACTCCTCTTGCAGCCCCACACTGACTCTGTGTAGGATATGTTAAACCAACCAGTTGCCATTGAGTCAATTCTGACTCATGACGACCCTGTGTGTGTCAGAGTAGAGCTGTGCTCCATGGATTACATACACTCTTACCTAATGCTGCAACCACTCTCTGAGGAAAGTGTTATCATTCCTGCTTTACTGAGAAGACGGAATTTAGAGAGATAACATCTCACACAATTGCCACAACCCAGAAAGAGCAGTACCAGGGCTTAGGTTCAGGCTGACCTACCTCCAGAGCCATTGTACTTTCCAACACACCTGGACACTAACTCCACATGAATGAACAAAATTTCCTAGAAGATGGGCTGCAGGTCATACACTAGGCTTGTTACTGGCAAAGGCAGAAGTAAAACCCTGTGCTCACAATTCAGAGTTCTCTACACAGAAGAGTCTAGTGTCACCACAAATTAAGTCAAAAGAATATTTGGTTACAGATGGGCTCCCAGGGTCAGGCTTCTGGGCAGGGGAAGAAGGTGAGGTGTGACAACCATGTTTTAGGAGTGGTGGATCTGATGCCCATCCTTAGACCAAGTACCCCCTGAGCAAACCATCCCACAACAGCTGGGCTGAAGGAGAAGGGAACACACCTCCAGGGAAACCAGTGGGAACTCCCCTGCCCAGGGCTTCTCAGGCAGGCCTGGCTGGTGATGCCACCTCCTCCTCTCTAAAAAGCAAGGTGTAGCCACCAGATCCTTGCAACACCTGTGTCAGGCTGAGTGAATGGTTAGAGTAAGAAGTCCCAGCACTTAGTCACATGGACTTACCTGGACCTAGAAATATGGGTACAACTTATGGAGGGGCTCTGTAAATCCCATTTCAGGTGTCAATTATCAGTTACTTGACTTCCCCTACAAGGTAAGCTATGGCCCCTCTGTGGGAACTCTCTCCCAGCCCAGGTACCTGGCACCTCACTGGGACCAGAGAGTCAAAAGTAGGTGCTATCAGTGGCCCCTCCACCTATCTGAGCACTGTGGGGAGACTTGGGCACACCCCAGAAGGTAGTGTCTATCCTGACCAGGCCAATGGGGGCACCAGTCATCATTCACCATGGAGCTCCTATCCTCAGGCTCTTCAAGGAGAAAAAAAAGGGTCTCATGTTCTGGGTACTCCACTTTTAGGGAATCACTTGTCTTGTTTAGGGACTTAGTTTGGACTGGAGGAGGGGGCACTGGAGAGGCTGATGAGAAAGAAATTGCTGCCCGCCCCCATGGCATCTCTATGAGACATTGGAGGACTGAGGTCATCTTCTTCTTGTCTACATGGCAAAACTGAGGCAGAGGTGGTCTAGAGCACTGGCCACCTGTCCTGCAAAGCCAGGGCTCTTCCTGTGAGGCTTCGAGGAGTTGAGCAAACCCAAGGGCCTTGACCACAAATCTAGGTGGGCACCTTCTTGGCTGACAATGACAGGCTGTAATGCCACAATTCTCACCAAACTGCATACCCAAACAGCATGAGGTTTAGGATACCCATAGGGTGAATACCCACTCACCACTAAGCTAGGCCCAACGTGGACCGGCCCATGCAATATTGAGCATTTTCTGGTGCTGGCCTGGCCCCAGGATGGCCCTGAGCTACTGGACAGTGCTTTGTAAAGCCCACAGGAACCATCAGCTATATCCACTAGGCAGGAACCCTGGCCCCAACTGGACCCAGACCACTTCTCTTTTAGGTGCTAGGTGCCAGGCTGAGGTGGTCAATGTCTCTGCATCTACAGCCCTGTCTCCCTCCAGGTCCATCTCCTGCTTTAGCTCCTCACCTCCAGCTCAGCTTTAGCTCCTCACCTCCTGGCCATGCCTCCCAGCCCCTCAGCCTCTGGCCCCAGCCACCCAGCACTGCTCCCTTACCTCTGAGGCACAAGCGGCCAAGGGTTTGCCATCATTTTCTGTGCATGAGTCTGGCAGGTGGTAGGAGGCCCAGGCGGGCATCTGCCTCTGGAGCATTATGGCAGCTCTCTAGCCAGGTGGCAAGATCAGGAATTTATACTCTGACTCAGAGCTCCACCCTCCTGGCTGGCAGTGGTTGGGATTGTCCAAGGAGTGGTTTAAGTGGGAGAACAGATAGAGGTGCCCAGGCCTAGGTCTCTCAGTATCAAGGGGGCCTCAAGTGTTCAGGTCTTGATCTTGGAAATGCAGGGATCAACAGGGCCTCTGGCCTTTGGAACAGTGATCTGCAGCCCCAGCAGCTCAGAAGGCCCAGGCCTTCCAAGGGCACAGGGGATGGCAAAAAGAGGATGCTTGACCCTCATGGCCTTAGGCATATTCCAGTATGATTTGGGAAGACCCTATCTCTTCAGTTTGTAGAAGTCATGGATCATAGATGCCCCTCTAGGGGCATGGCGCCTGCCCTCCTAACTCCACTTCAGCCCCATGGCTTGGTGCCCCAGGTGCTATGGGTAGGGACATCATGGGAGGCAAGAAGCACTGTCAGGGGCCTCCAGAGTTAGAGGGTGAAGAAAAGAAATAATTGTCAGAATCTTTAGTGAGAAGATCAAGGGCAACTGCCCCTTGCCCTCTGTTCTGGGGGGCCAGGTGGAGAGAGGGTGTGCCCAACCTCTGCCTGGTCTCAGAGTAGCTTGGAGGTTGCAGTGCCCCACCCAGCTGATCCCTATCTCTGGCCTGTGGCTGGCTCACTTAGAGAGGTCTGATGAGGGTGGCCCCACGCCCGCCTAGCTGCCTGGCTGGGTACACTGGGAGTGCCCTGCCTGAGCAATTGCCTAGGGCCCCACAACCGGCTTTTCTGGCCCATAGATGTGATTTTATGAAACTGAGGGACAGATCTGAATGCAGGGCTGACTGAGCCCAAACACAGGGATGGAACCCAGTTGGCAGAATCTGTGGGACCTTTTCATGCACCAGGGAGAAGATGTCTCCAGCCCACTCCATTCTGCCTTGCCTTGTTCTCTGGAGAGAGGATTGACCTGGTGCCTTCTAGCTGGGACCTTCTCTATCTCTGCCACCTATGCCATTGCCAAACTCAGCACCCTCATCCCTGAGCGGACTCCACTAAGTTCAACTTAGTTCACACAATAGTTAGTTAGCAGCTAACTGTATATATGTTACTAAGAGAGCAAATCTCAATCTTCAAGTTGGTGATAGTCAAGCTGGGGAGAAAAATGCATCCAACCTCTTAAGGTCTCAGAGCTCCGAGTCACCCTGTCACTGGAGGGTGTCCTGGAAGGACCAAGAAAAATCCTTCCCATTTGTAAGTGGTTTATAGGGCTCTGTCATACAACTAATAACTGGCCAGGAGCACAGAAGATTGGAAGTAGATTCCAGCAGGGAGGGAAAGAGTATATCTGAGAAGGCTTCATGGAGGAAGTAGCACTTGAATTGGGCTTTGCAAAGTGGGTGGGATTTCAACAGCTAATGATGGGATGGAAAGGCATCCTAGGAGGAAGGAACAGCATGAACAAGGGCAGGGAAGCCAGAAATCAGGATATGCTCAGGGAACAGCAAGAGGGTAGTGAGTTGTGTGGGGTAGAAAGAGAGACACAGGGGTATTGGAAGTTGGGCAGGAAAAAGGGACACTCTATAAGGGAATAAAATCTAGAAAGATAGATTATGTTCCAAAGATCATGCTTATAAATTCAGCAATGGGGAGCCATTTATGGTTTTTGAGCAGGGGAGTGACATGATCAAAACTGAACTTTAAGAAGGCAATGTTGATTGATTTTGGAGCAGGGATTCTATTAGGAGGTTAGAAGGGAACCATCTAGGATTAGGTGAAGTAAGATGGAAAGGTAGGAAGTGAAGGGACAGATGGAGGTGAGTGCAGTAAGAGATTGCAATAACCCAACCCACAGTACCACTGTCTTGATAGGAACAAAGGTTAGAAGAGATGGTGATTGGAAGCTCAGAGGATCTTTTCCCTGGGGGTCTCCTCATCCTCTTTACTCCCCCTACCCATAGCCCCATAAAATAGACCCAGAGGAAGCCAAAAGCTCCAGGGCATTCCTTAAGGCTTGGCATTCTTTGTCCTCTTCTCACTGGAGGAGCTCAGCCACAACCTCCGCCTCACACCCATCCACCCTGCCCAAATGTCGAGGTCTCCAACCCATGTATTTCCTCACAGTTTATGAACTCTTCAAGACCAAGGCCTCAATTTACTCATTTTGGTTGAATGAAATGAAAAGGAAGAGAAGGCTAATGAGAGGTGGGGTACGGGATACCTCCTCTGCACCTTCTGAGGTGCCTCTGTACCCAGGTGTGTCCCCAAGGCTTGATAATTGACTCCCGTCAGGGCAACCACAACCTGCCTCTTGCCAGTATCTGCTTACCTTCAGATAACCCAGCACTGACAATGACATTCCTTTTAGTTCAACCATCAACCCCCCAAGAACCCAACAAGGTTGAATTCCTCACCTTTCATCTTTCAAGATGCCTCCCTTCTTCCCACCCCTTCTGTCAGCAACATCTGTCTCTTAGCTTCCTTTCTGCCTCTCACAGATTCACCTCACATACAGCTGGCCAGTGAGATTTGTAATTGCCCTCCTTCAACTCATATTGCCCTGCTCAAATGCATCCAATGCTTTTCCAGTCTTTTCAACAAAATGAATTCCAATGCCTTCCATAATGAAGTAGAGCCCAGAAACAGCAGATATTCTCTCTCTCTCTCTCTCTCTCTCTCTCTCTCTCTCTATATATATATATATATATATACATACTGAAAATCCTCACAACTAGACCAATAAGCAGCATCATGATAAAGGGGGAAAAGATTGAAGTTGTTAAAGACTTCATATTACTTGGTTCCACAATCAACACCAATGAAAGCAGCAGTCAAGAAATCTGATGATATCACACTGGGCAAATCTGCTGCAAAAGACCTCTTTAAAATGTTGAAGAGCAAAGATATCTCTTCGAAGACTAAGCTGTGCCTAACCCAAACCACGGTGTTTTATTTTTAATTTTTATTATTATTATTTTTTTAATTTTTGCAGTGTTCCCTCTCCTCCCCTCCCACTCCTGGTAACCAACAAAGAAAGTTTCCTTCCATATATAAACCTTTCTTTGATTTTTTTACAATAATGAACTAATACTGCATTTGTCCTTCTGTGATTGACTTATTTCACTCACCATAATGTCCTCCAAGTTCATACATGTTATGCAGTGTTTTGCAGATTCTACGTTATTCTTTAGTATTGCATTGTATTTCATTGTGTGTATGTACCGTAGTTTGACACCTATATTGTTTTCATCTTTTTGCTATTGTAATATTGCTGCAATGAACATGAGTGTGCATATATCTGTTCTTGTCCTGGCTCTCACTTCTTTAGGTTATATACACCTAATAATGTGATTGCTGGAACAAATGGTGCTTCTAATTCCAACTTTTTAAGGAATCACCATAGTGCTAAGTCACAGTGTTTTCAATTGTCTCATATGCATGTGAAAGCTGAACAATGAATAAGGAAGACTGAAGAAGAGTTGATGCTTTTGAGTTGTGGTGTTGATGAAGAATACTGAAGGGACATTGGACTGTCAGAAGAACTAACAAACCTGTCCTGGAGGAAGTGAACCCAGAATGTTCCTTGGAAGTGAGAATGGACAGACTTCTCACCTAGTTTGGTCATGCTGTCAAAAGGGACCATTGCCTGGAGAAGGACATCATGTTGATAAAGTGGATGGTCAGCAAAAAAGGGAAGGCCCTCAGCAAGATGGACTGACACAGTGGCTGCAACAGTGGGCTCAGGTATAACAAGGATCGTGAGGCTGGCACAGGACAGAGCATTGTTTCATTCTGTTGTACACAGGGTTGCTATGAGTTGGAGCCAACTCAATGGCATCTAATAACAGCATGCACATATATATATATGTATATATA
>NW_006921613.1:19011395-19020419 GCF_000298275.1 Orycteropus afer afer | reverse complement strand
GTCTGTAAGCTGAGCTGATACATGTGCACCATGTGCATCCCACTGGGTTTGAAACACCAGTGGCTCAGCCTCAAAACTCACATCAACACATCACCACAGTAGGACAAACCGACAGACAAGTTTTTCTCCCTGTTGGAAACCTCTTGTACCACCCTTACCTGGTCCCTCTGGCTGACTCCTCCTCTGTCTGTGTTCCTGGGCCTTTTAATCCCCTTTCTCCCGCTCTCCCACCCTGCTGCTTTGGGCATGCCTGAGTTCCCTCTCCTCACCCGGATCCCTGCGGCTGACTGCTCCTCTGTCCGGGTTCCTGGCTTTTAATCCCCTTTCTCCTGCTCTCCTGCCCTGCTGCTTTGGGCGTGCCTGGTTTCCCTCTCCTCACCTGGATCCCTGGTTGACATACCTAATTTTTGACATACCTAATACCTCTGCATAGACATACCTAATTTTTTAGCCTGTCCACCCATCTATCCACCCATAGATCAATGTTTGCCATAACTGACAAGGCAGTACTGTGTGTGCAAAAGGCTTAGAAGGAAGGTTGGTCAGTCTATTTCCATAGTGATACTGCCTCAAAAACCCAAAAAGGGGTCGCTATGAGTCAGGTCCAACTTGATGGCACATAACAACAACAACAACACATGCAAAAGGGTTCATCTTTGTTGTCTGTACCTCCCATGCACCATGTCTTCCTCTCATGTCTTGCTCTTCCTCAATGCCACTGTGTTGATCACTGTTCTGGTTACTTAGTGCTGCTCCAACAAGAATATACCACACATGTGATGGCTTGAACAAATAGGAGTTTATTCTCTTACAGTTTGGGAGGCTAGAAGTCCAAGTTCAAAGTGCCAGGCTCTAGGGGCTTCAGCTCTATCTCTTGCTTCCAGCCCACTGAAGCTAGAGGCATCTCTTCATTCAGACAACTACTGGCTGCTGAGGCAAACAAACCCAAGGTCAACAAATAAAATGGCACAGTCCCCATGTTACCAAACCACACGACAGAACATTCATTCAAGTCCATTGTAAGCCCCAAGGTCAGTAGAGTGTGGCAGGCTGCTGAACAATGACACAGCTACATGCAGGGTCCAAGCATGCCATAAGCTAGAGACCATTCCCCAAGGCTTCTGCTTATATATAGGAAGCAGACCACGTTCCCAAAGGCATCTACTTAGCTGCCCACAGTAGATTCCACCACGGAGTTGATTACCAGTCTCATTATGGGGAATACTACATCCAGCTGCCTAGCCATTCAACCAGGCCCAGCCAAGTTGACACACAAACTGAACTATCACAATCACTCACATTTGGTGCATTGCCCTTCCCTTCACCCAAATTAATACTTGTTTCTACCTATCTAATAGTGTTCCCTCCCCTCCCTTCCCACCCCTGATAACCAACAAAGAAAATTTCCTTCCATATATAAACATTTCTGTGACTTTTTACAATAACAGACTAATATCATATTTACCTTTCTGTGATTGACTTATTTTACTCAGCATAATGTCCTCCAAGTTCATCCATGTTACATGGTGTTTTGAAGATTTTATGTTATTCTTTAGGGTTGCATAGTATTCCATTGTGTGTATGTACCATAGATTTGTTATCCATTCTTCTGTTGATGGGCACCTAGGTTGTTTCCATCTTTTTGCTATTGTAAATAATGCTGTGATGAATGGATGTGCATATATTTGTTCTTGTTCTGGCTCTCACTTCTTTAGGATATATACCTAGTAATGGAATTGCTGCGTCAAATGGTATTTCTAATTCCATTGCCCTTGTTACTCTTATACCCCCCCAACATCTTGGTGAACAGAAGTGTGGCCATTCCCCACCTCCACCCACCTTCTAGATCAGTAGGAATTCCATCCCAGTCTATGTGCTCTGACAGAGCCTGGGTGCCCTGTCCTGCTTACCCCAGATTTGTTTTGTTGTTGTTTTTGTTTGTTTTTATTCTTTTTAAAATTCCTATTTATTTATTTATCCTCTCCCCAGGTTCTAGTTTTTGGTTTTTATTCTCTTCCTCTTTCCTGGGTCTCGTCTTTTTTCTTCCATGTGGTTCTTCCTATCACTTTTTTTTTTCCTTCTAATTATTGTCTTTATAATTCTTTTACTCTTTTGTTTCTCTTACTTTCCCCTCCCCAGATATTGTGGGTTTTTAATTTTTTTCTCTTTATTTTTCTTTTGTCTTTTTAAAGGATTTCTCTAAATATTTCATCTCATTTATTGTCTTTCCTTTTTGTTTTTGTTTTTGGTTCTCTTTATTTTTTTGGTGATTGTCCCTGTGTGTTCATATGGTGTGTGTTTTTTGTCCTCTTGTTTTTACACTTTTGGTGTTTTGTTGTTGTTGTCTAACCGAGTGGGAAACAGCAACTGTATGCATACAACCCAACCATACTTGCACCTCTGGCAGCCTCCCCTACTGAGGGAGGGCCATCACTTGCTTCTGCACCGACTGGCCTACGATACATTACAGCCAATATGAGCCTGACTCACCCTTAACTGCTCTTCACAAACAGCTAATAGAGATCTGTGCATCCCCTCTTATTCTTGATCACACCCACCAGGAGAAGGTGGTGAGTGCATGAGTTCTGCCAACTAGTGAATAGAGCAGCACAGTAACCTGCTTACTCAGATATATCAAAATAAAACAAAGAAAACAAATATCTTGGGCAAATCACTCCAATATAAATCACCAATTAAATATAAATATAATAACATCACAATGTCTCAGAGACAACAGACCATCGAAGTCCACACAAAGAAGCAAGATAAAGTAGTAGAACAAGGGACCAGGATACAGACCCAGAAAACATCCTTGAGGAAGATGTAGCATTGGAACTCGCTGCTAAGAATTCAAAAGAATTACATTTAGGTCTCTTCAATGGATTGAGAGACAGATCAAAGAAAACACTGATAAAATAAAGGAAAACACAGAGAAAACCTTGGAACAATTTCAGAAGACAATACAAGAACAAAATGACAACATAAATGAAAAATTAGAAATGATACAAAATCTACAGATAGAAATCCAGAAGATTATTACTAAAATTTGAGAAATAGATAACACATTGAGTGGTCAAAGGACTAGAATTGAATCAATGGAAGATAGAATTAGTGATATTGACAACAAATACCTCAATACTACTTTGGTAAGGGATCAATCAGAAAAAAAATCAATCAATCAAAACAAAATGAAGAAAGCCTAAGGTTCATGTGGGATACCATCGAAAGGAATAGCTTGCATGTAATCAGAATTCCAGAACAGAAAGAGATCAATAAAACTGCAGAGAAAATTGTCAAAGATTTGTTGGCAGATATTTCCCCAATATGATGAAAGACAACAATATATCCATTCAAGAAGTTCAATGAAGCCCAAACAGGATAGACTCCAAAAGAAAATCACCAAGACATATCATCATCAAAGTCAACAAAACCAAAGACAAAGAATCCTGAAAGCAACACAGGAATAGCAAAAATTACCTACAAAGGGCAACCAATAAGACTAAGCTCTGATTTCTCAGCAGAAAGCATGTAGGCGAGAAGACAAGGGATGGTATATATAAAACCCTGAAAGAAAAAAAATTTCTAACCAAGAATTATATACCCAGCAAAACTGTCCCTCAAATATGATGGTAAAATTAGGACATTTCTAGATAAGCAGAAATTAAGGGAATTTGTTAAAACCAGACCAAACTTACAAGAGATGCTAAAGGGAGTCCTTTGGACAGAGAACCAACAACAGCAAAAAACAACTGAGCATTAACATACATGACGACATAACCCAGAAACCAACACAGTTATGGAAGTATCCAAAGTAAAATAAGCTTACAAGATTGTAAACTGGGCACCAGAGACATCTATTGGTAAATGGGAACAACTACAAACAAAAAGAGGGAAAAAATAGTGTACTTACAGAACTTCTAAATGGTGAGGAAGTTGAGACAATTGCAAAATTGAATGGTCTGCTCTGAGCTTTGGAAGAAAATTATAAATCACAGAGTAAACCCAAAGAAAAATAATAAACCTTCAGATAAAAATAAAAAAGAGGACAAGCACAAATACTCAGCAAATATTAGAACAATAGCAAAGAACAAAATGATAGCACAATTCATAAACAAAATGAGCTCAGCACAGAAAATTGTATGGAACAAATAAACCAGGAACACCACAAAAAAGCACATAATAAAATGACAGCAACAAATTCATACTTGTCAATAATTACACTGAATGTCAATGGATTGAATGCACCACTCAAGAGATGGAGAGTTGCAGACTGCATAAGAAAAGATAACCCATCAATATGCTGTCTACAAAGACAAAAATAGACTAAAAATCAAGGTTGGAAAAAGATACAACAAGCAAATGGCAATTAAAAAAGAACAGGAGTGACAATATTAATTTCTTATAAAATTGACTATAAGAGACAAGGAAGTACATTATATTAAAGGATTGATTGAACAAGAGGACACAACCATAATAAATATCTATGCACCCAATGAAAGAGCCCCAAAATACATAAATCAGACTTTAACAGAACTTAAAAGACAGATGACTCCACAGTAATAGTAGGAGACTTTAACACACCACTTTCAATGAAAGATAGGACAATAGGAAAGAAACTCAACAAAGATGCAGAACTAAAAAATACAATTCACCAACTTGACCTTATAAACATCTACAGAGCACTTCAAAAGAACATCAAAAGAAAATAGAAGGAATACACAGAATCACTGTACCAAAAAGAATCAGTCAATGTTCATCCATTTCAGGAAGGTGGCATATGATCAAGAATTGATGGTACTGAAGGAAGAAGTCCAAGCTGCATGAAAGGCATTGGTGAAAAACAAGGCACCAGGACATTATGGGATACCTATTGAGATATTTCAACCAACACACAGGACCAATGCTGGAAACACTCAATCATCTATGCCAAGAAATTTGGAAGAGATCCGTATTTGTGTCCATTCCAAAGAAAGGTGACATAACAGAATGTAGAAATTATTGAAAAATATCATTAATATCGCACACAAGTAAAATTTAGCTGAAGATAATTTAAAAATGGTTGTAGTGGTATTGCCAGGAATTCAAGCTCCATTCAGATGATGTGGAATGAAGAATATTTTTGCTGATGTCAGATGGATTTTGGCTGCAAGCAGAATACCACAAAGATGTTTATCTGTCTTTTATTGACTATGCAAAGGCATTCTACTCTGTAGACCATAACAAATTTTGGATAACATTGTGAAGAATAAGAATTCCAGAACACATGATTGTGCTCATGTGGAACCTGTACATAGAACAAAAGGCTGTCATTCAAACAGAACAAGGAGGATACTGCATGGTTTAAAATCAGGAAAGGTGTGCATCTGGGTTGTACACTTCACCAGTTTTATTCATTAAAAAACAAAAATCCTCACAACTTGACCAATAAGCAGCATCACAATAAATGGAGAAAAGATTGACGTTATCAAAGATTTCATATTACTTGTTTCCACAATCAACACCAATGGAAGCAGCAGCCATGAATGCAGATGATGTATTGCACTGGGTGAATCAAGGAAGAGTTGATGCTTTTGAGTTGTGGTGTTGATGAAGAATACTGAAAATACCATGAACTGCCAAAAGAACTAACAATTCTGTCCTAAAAGAAGTGTAGCCAGAATGCTCCTTGGAAACAAGAATGGCCAGACTTCATCTCACCTACTTTGGTCATATTGTCAGAAAGAACCATTCCCTGGAGAAGGATATCATAGTTGGTTAAGTGGAGGGTCAGTGAAAAAGGGGAAGGCCCTCAATGAGGTGGATTGACACAGTGGCTGCAACGATGGGCTCAGGTATAGCAAGAATTATGAGGCTAGCACAGGACCAGCCAATGTTTCGTTCTATTGAACACAGAGTTGCTATGAGTTGGAGCTGACTTGATGGCACCTAATAACACAACAGCATACAAAGTGGATAATCTGAGAAGCTAGACCATACGAAGAAGAACACAGCATCAGGATTGGAGAAAGACTCATTAACAACCTGCAATATAGAGATGACACAACCTTGCTTGCTGAAAGGGAAGAGGACTTGAAGCACTTATTGATGAAAATCAAAGATTACAGCCTTCAGTATGGATTACACCTCAACATAAAGAAAATTAAAAAAAAAAAACCTTCACAACTAGACCAATATGTAACATCATGATAAATAGAGAAAAGATTGAGGTCGTCAAGGATTTCATTAGACTTGGATCCTCAATCAGCATCCCTGGAAGCAGCAGTCAAGAAATCAAACAAGAGGTGCACAAGAGGTACAGACACAAAGATAAAATAAACCCTTTTCCATATACAATACTGCATTATCAATGATAACAAACATTAATCTATGACTAAATAGATAGGTAGACAGGCTGGATGATCAGATATGTCTAGGCAAAAGGGAACATACTCATGACCATATGTAAGGTTGGCAGACAATATTTCTATATACATATTTGTATGTGCTATAAGAATGTCCATAAAACTAGAACTAACAGGGGGCAAAGTTATGATAACTTCTTAGGCACAGTCAACCACCCTGATGGAGCAAGTTGTTGGACCTATGGGCTCGAGACCATGGTCACAGGGGACATCAAGCTCAATTGGCATAACACACTACACAAACATTGTTCTATATCCTGTTTTGGTGAGTAGTGACTGGGGTCTTAAAAGCTTGCAAGTGGCCATCTACATGCAACAATGGGTCTCTCCTCATCCAGAACAAAGAAGAATAAAGAAAACCATAGATATATGGAAACAATTAGTCCAAGGGACTAATAGACCATGTGATCATCAGCCTATATGACCATGAGACCAGAAGAACTAGATGGTGGCTAACTACCACTGCCAAGCACTTGGGGGATCGATGCAGATCCTGGACAGAGTGGGAAAACAATGTAGAACAAAATTCAAAATTATGAAGAAAAAAAGACCAGATTTGCTGGTATGATAAAGCCTGGTGAGATCCCTGAGACCATCGCCCCTAGTTACCCTTCAGGTCTGGAACTTAACTCCCTCCTATGGCTTCCAGCCAAACAATAGACAGACATATGGGGTGAACATTTACATCAGGTAGATACACTCCTTGGAGTGATCAGTCGTGGGAAAACAGAAGGGCAATGTTTGAACAAGGAGACAGCTTGGGGAGTGGGAGTGCATGGGAGAGAAGGACACAGGAAGAGGTAACTATGGGGAGGAAGTGGGAAGAGAGCTGTTACATTGTGGGGAATTGCAGTCAATGTCATGAAACAAAACTTGTATGAACTGCTGTATGGAAAATGAATTTGTTCTGTAAACTTTCACCCAAATCACAATAAAAATAAAATAATTGTAATAATAATGGTAAAGAGGGAGGTCTTGCCCTACCTGACAATAAGACATACTACAAAGCTATTTTAATACAGACTGTGTGTTGTTGGCACAAGAATAGATACACAAACCAATGGAACAAAGCATAAAGATTCAGAGAAAGACTCCTGATATTTAAAGGAACTTGATGTATAATAACATTGATACCACAAATCAATAGGAAAAGAACAATTGTTTAATAGATGAAATGGATTAATGGCTCACTGTACAGAAAATAAGACAGGGTTCCCACTTAATGCCATATAAAGAGGTAGGCTATAAAGGAATTAAAAATTAATACATGAAAGGGAAAACTATAAAGTTAACAGAAGAGAATATAGGAGAATGTATTTGTGATCTAGGGCAGGGAAGGATTTCTTTCTTTCTTTAACTTTCTTTTTCAAAAAAAATAGTGTGATTTGGGTGAAAGTTCACAGAGCAAATTGATTTTCCATTGAACAATCCATATACATTCGGTTTGGCAATGTTTACTGCAATCTCCACACTTAGCACTCTTCTTCCCACTTCCTCCCAACACCCACACCCACCCCTTCCCTTCAACCTTCCTTCCCATCCTCTCCTGATTTCCTAGCTCTATCCCTGGGCAAATGCTGTCCCCTTGATCTCATATGTTTGATTGTTCTGATGAGTGCACACCCTCCAGGTATTACTGTTCACCTTATAGGCCTGTCTATTGTTTGTCTGAGAGTTGAGTCACGGGGGTTAAGTTCAGTTCCTAGCTTGAAGGGTGGCTAAGTACCATAGTTTCAGGGGTTCCACCAGTCTAGAGAAGGATTTTTAAGCAATGTTTTGAAATAACAAACCACAGCCAAAATATTTATAAATTTGATGGCATAAAAATAAAGGATTTCTGTCACAAAGATCACAGCAGAAAAAATTAATAGATAGCTGAAAGATGACAGTTTTTGTATTTGCAAACTACCAGAGGATTAGTAATATCTAGTATATACAAAGAATTCTTACATAATCCACAAGAAAAAGATGGCCGTGTCAATACAAAAATGTACCAGAGATATGATCTGGCAATTTATGAGAAATACAAATTAAAACAAACATGAGATTTCACTATACCTATTTACAGTGGAAAGCAATGAGAGTGTTGGATAATGCCAAATGTTGGTGGGGACAAAGAGAACATCATGCTCTGCTGTGGAAGGGGAGATGGATATAGTCATGGAGGGCAATCTAGTATTGCTTAGTCAAAGCAGAATGTTTATGCAGCAATTCTGGTTTGGATACATAAATTGCAGCGAAATTCTCTCAAAAGTTCATAGGAAGACATGCACGAAGGTTTCATTCCACATCATTTGTGATACCAGTAATTTGGAAGCACACTGTGTGTCCATCACTGGGGCTGTGGGCAGGAAAATGTGAAGGATGCACAAGATAGAGTATGACATAACAGTTTAAAGCAACAAATTATATGTACACACGGTAGCATGAATGGACTGAAAATCTCAGTGTTCATTGAGAAAAAGTAAGAAACATTATGATATCTACATCCTAATATATTTACATACATTAAAATATAGTGGAGGCGGGGCAAGATGGCGGACTAGGCAGAAGGATTGCACAGATCCTCTTCAACAAAGAAAAGGGAAACCAATTAACACAGACACAGAAGATAATCTTGGAC
>NW_006921613.1:18969968-18993276 GCF_000298275.1 Orycteropus afer afer | reverse complement strand
AAAAAGGAAAAAAGTATTAATAATAATAGTAGTTTTAAAATAGACAAATACAAGCAAACTAAACACCAGAAAAAAGAAAGAGAAAAAGAAAAAGAAAAAAATCAGTGGAGGATGGGACAGGGCACCCAGGCTGTGTCCGAGCACACAGACTGGGATGGAGTTCCAGTGGGCCCAGAAGGTGGGTGGGAGTGGGGGGTGGCCACACCTCCATTCACCAAGCGGATATGGGGTATAAGAGTAACAAGAGGACTGTCGCACCTTTTCAGTCGTGCAGGTCCGGAGCATCCTTGGGGTTACTGGAAAGCAGAACCTCTTCTTAAGCCCCTGGAATCTGGTAGAGCGCTGTCTCTTTAAATATCCAAAATGTGCAAACTGCTTGTAAACATTAAAAATGGCGGTGCCCTCTGGACTGGCAAAAGTCCACAGCTCAGCCCGTTTTCCTCTTCACCATTGCTTCCCCTTCTACTCCACAGCCACCAGAGCAGTCCTTCATGCAGTCCCTGGCTGGCAGGGCTGATTTTCAGGTTAATTAAGCAGCATAGTGTCTAAGACACTTGACTGCTAACCAGAAGCCTGGCGGTTCAAACCCACCAGCCACTCCTCAGAAGAATGATGGGGCAATCTACTTCCGTAGTGATATTACCTCAGAAACCCAAGTAGGGGTCGCTATGAGTCGGGTCTGACTTGATGGCACATAACAACAACAACCACCACCACCACTCGGGAATCTCCAAGCCATCTGTCCCATCAGCATCACTCAGGATCGCTGCCAGACCACAGGTCTGTATGTCTCCTTTTTTTGGGATTTTCATGCAAATTCTTCTGCTTGTTGGGGTTTAGTCCACTTCTATATCCTTCCCTTCAAGGCTCAGGGGTCCAGGATTACCTTCTGTGTCTATGTTAATTGGTTTCCCTTTTCTTTGTTGAAGAGGATCTGTGCAGATTTTCTGCCTATTCTGCCATCTTGGAATCAATCCCTGATTCAAACTCTTCTGTAACTTCTTCTTGCTCTTACCTCTTGCCTTTGCTCTAAAAGGTCCTACGTGGTCTGATTTTTCACATGCAGTCTACTCCTTCCATCACACACAGATTCCAGCTACCCCAGCCCTACCATGCTCTGAACATGCCAAGTTCTTTCCCACTTCAGGGATTTTTGTGCTTGCTGTTTTCTTACCTGAAGTCCTTGGCCCCACTCTTTGAACAGCTGGCTTTTTCTTGATGGCTCTTTCCATCATGGTACTGCTCAAACGTAATTTTCTCCAAGAGCCCTTCCCTGGCTCCTCTTCATAATGTCTGTACCTTTAACTGGCCTACTTGATTCTGTGCCACTCTGCTTATTAATTTAATTTAACGTATCATATCATGAAATTTCTTTTTCATTCACTCTTTTTGACTCCTTTATATAAACTGCAACTCTTGAGGACAAGAACATTGCTCCTCTTGTTCATCAACTGAAATACCTAACGGTCATCAGGGAATAGTCCAATGAGTTATGGCCCATTCTCACACTAGAATATTACAAGAATGTCAACAAGAAAGAAGTAGCTAATGTTTATTGAATGTTTACAAAGGGACAGGGACTAGTATAAGTGCTTTGTATTACCTGTAAAGTCATACTGTTATGATCTCATTTTAAAGAAGAAGAATTGAGGCAGTGTTTTGGTGACTTCTTGCCACTCTAATAGAAAATACCACAAATGGGTGACTTTAACAAACAGGAGTTTACTCTCTTATAGTTTTGGAGGCTAGAAGTCTGAATTCAAAGAGCTAGGATCTAGGAGCTGGGTGAAAGCCCCTTGACCTTGGGCTTCAGCTCTGCCTCTTGCTCCAGGCCCACGGAAGTTAGAGGCATCTCTTCATTCAGGCAGCTGCTGGCTGCTGAGGCTAACAAGCCCAAGGTTGACAAATAAAATGGCACAGTCCCAATATTATCAAACCACAGGGCAGGCCATTGACCCTAGTCCATGAAGAGTCCCAAAACTGGCAGACAACATGGCATGCTGCTGAAATAACCACTCGGCTACACGTAGGCTTCAAGTATACCAAAAGCTGAAGACCTTTCTCAAAATCGCTTTTTATATACTGGAAGCAGACCACATCTCTAAAGCAGCTACTCAGCTGCTCCAGTAGATTCCACCAAGGATTTGATTACTAATCTCACCATGGGGAATAACTACATCCAGCTGTCCAGCCACTCAAAGCCAGGCCCAGCCAAGCTGACACATAACCTTAACTACTACAGGCAGAGAGAGGATAAGCAACTTGCTCGAGGTTGCATGTTGGTAAGTGCCAGAGCTCGGAGGAAAGTCAGTCTGGTTCTGGGATTTCTGGCTTTAACCACTATGCACACTGCCTCTCAGGAGAAGCACAGATATCAGACAAAAATCTCTTCCTGGAAAAGTGCATTATGTTTTTAAAAGACTTCTGTGCTCCCATACTCCTTTACAGATAAATAAAAGATATTTCCAAAAACAAACTTACACTAAGTAAATATAATTTCATAGTATAAAACAAAACAAACATTATAGTCTCTAGGTCATGGAAAATAAAAAATCAACCACTGAGGTTAATATGTCAAGATGTCTCAGAACTTCTGGCCAACAAATTAGATATGACTATTTTGTAACAACAAATACAAAGTAAGTATAACTCTCACAAGGAAAGACTTCCACCTGAACCAAGATCATTTTTATACTCTTGGTGTCATCAATGGATCTAGCTCATAAATATTTTCTGTCCTCTTTTAACTTTATAACAAGATGTTAAGGGCCAGCTATGCATTCTCAAAACACTTGGTTCATAGCTCAAAATTCCTCAGTCTCTTGACATTCCTACTGTTAAACTTGTGACCTTTGGTTTCAGCTGGATGATAGATTTTGTTTTCCAGTTCCTGATTCTCTTGCTCACATAGTAAGACTATCAGGAAACTTTCAGACACTGAGTTTGCTCTTTGTCACCAGTCACCTTGGTAAGGACATAGTTGAGGACATTGTCATTGTCTCAGATCTGATGGAACAGTATCATGGTTGAGGATCTAGGCTTTAAAGTTTGACAGACTTCAATCAAACCCTGGTTCTGCTACATATTAGTTGCATGAACTTGGGCAAGTGAACATCTCTAAACATGAATTTCTCTATCTGTTTAATGTGAAACATAATCGTTTCTGCCTCATAGAATGGTTGTGAACATTTAATGGCCAACTCTCAGTTGTTATTGTTAGTTGCCGTCAAGCCAATTCCAACTCATGGTGACCCCATGTGCGCAGAGTAGAACTACTGCATAGGGTTTTCAAGGCTGTGACCTTTCAGAAGAAGATCATCAGGCCTGTATTCCTAGGCAACTCTGGCTGGGTTCAGACCACCAAACTTTTAGCTAGTAGCCAAACACTTAACCTAGTTAGTTGTTGAACCCACTATAAGTGGTGCCACAATACAGCAGCACCAGGGACACAAAGGCAAAAATCCCTGCCCCAAAGACTCAGAACCTAGTTGAGTGAGACAAGAAAGTCACAAAAGTGGTTTGAGATTGATCATGTTACATACGAGGAAATAAGTATTAAAACTGCTCAGAAAGGCTGGAAAGTCCAGAAGAGGCTGCCTGGAACAAAGAAACTTGAACTTGCCCTTGAAGGAAGGGCTGTTTTTATTGTGTGCTGCCGACTCAATTCAGACCCATATGGATTGACACAGTGGCAACAACAATGGACTCCAGCATAGCAACAGTTGGGAGGATGACAGAGGATCAGGCAGTGTTTCCGTCTGTTGTACACAAGGGTCACTAAGAGTCAGAACCAATTCAATGGCACCTAACAAGAAAAATAATATTTGTCAGAGCAGATTGTCTGATCTTTTCTCCTGCAGAGCTTAGAGCAGCTGGTGTATTCAGCTGCTGACCTTTAGGTTAGCAGCCAAGTACACTTAAGCATTGTACCACCAGTGCTCCTTGAAGGAAAAATCCATTGCCATTGAGTTGATTCTAACTCGTAGCCACCCTATAGGACATAGTAGAACTGCCCCATAGAGTTTCCAAGGCTGTAAATCTTTACGGAAGCAGACTGCTTCATCACTCTCCCACCGAGTGGCTGGTGGCTTCAAACCACCAACTTTGGTTAGCAGCTGAATGCCTTAACCACTGTGCCACCAGAGCTCCTTTCCCTTGAAGGAAGGGGGACACAAAACCCATTGCTGTCAAGCCGATTCTTACTCAGAGCAACCCTACAGAACAGAGGTGCTCCATCAAGTATCTAAGGCTGTAACCTTTACAACACAGACTGCCACTTTTTTCTCCCATAGAGCAGGTGGTAGGTCCAAACCACTAACCTTTTGGTTAGCAGCCAACTGCTTTAACCACTGTGCCAGCATGCTTCTTTGAACAAAGAGTTGTTGTTGTTGTTGTTGTTATGTGCCTTCGAGTCAGACCCGACTCATAGCGACCCCTCCTTGGGTTTCCGAGGCGGTATCACTATGGAAGTAGATTGCCCCATCTTCCTTCCTAGGAGTGGCTGGTGGGTTTGAACCAGCAGCCTTCTGGTTAGCAGTCAACTAATGGAAGGTTTTTGAGCAGTGACTGTTTAAGAAAGAGCACAAATCCGACTCCTATAGGTAGAGCAGATGACCATCAGCACTGTGTAATTTGAGTGAGTTGGGAACAGAGGTGTCTCTTCAACGGTCCATTGTGGCTCTGGCAATACCCTCAACAGAGCCACTCCTTTGAGCAAGCCATGGCTTGCAGAAGGCCCCTTGAAGGAGGCCTTTCTTTTCTAAGTTCAGAGGCATGGCCCATGGGGTCTAGAACTCTCTGCATACATAGTCTCCCAGTGAAGGGCAGATTTTGCTCAGATTATCTACCTGTCACTCTGGGCCCTGAGGGGATGGGGCTCAGGAGAGATAAATCTGCAATCTGTGGAGGTAGAGGAGAATGGAGGAATCTGGAGCAAAGCCCATGTCAGAGGGAGATAGTGGGAGGCCAGGGTGGCAGGCCTCATTCATTTCCTCACTTTGTCTCCAGCCAGCCCTGAGCAGGCCAGAGCAGACCTTGATTGACCTGTGTTTATGTGGGACAAAGTCTACACGCTACAGATGCTGCCTTCCGTCTGGCTGCTTTACAAGTTTGGAAGGACCTCTTGCACTACCTGAGGCTGGATTTGGCTGAGGCTGGGCTAGGCAGAAGTTTCCTGGCCACAGGGCCACACAGCAGCAGGTGCCAGCAACAGATGGCCTTGCTAACTGTCATTTGCCAGCAGTAACATGAATGGAGAATGTTTGCTGAGCATTCACTGTGTGCCAAGCACTGGATTCTGATTCTAAATGGAGATTTCCTATAAGTATGGGAATCTTCAGTTAGGAAGTATTCTCTTTAAGAATCAAAGAGTTACCAAGGAGTGAAAAAAAGGGGATGGAATGCGAACATATTAACCTATGCAATTTCCTGTTTGTGCTTCTGTTTCTGCAATCCCTCTGACACTTTCTTCCCTCAAATTGGCCCTTGGCCTCTACTGCCTTGAGAGAAGAGGCCATCCTTAGAATACAAAGAGAAGTAGAAGTTAAAGCTTGGCTTCTGAGCTCATCTGGACCTCAGTTTTCCTGTCCATGATGGACTTGGGAAAATATTTGTTGTTGTTTTTAGGTGCTGTCAAGTCATCTCCAACTCATAGTGACCCTACGTACAATAGAACAAAACACTGAACAAAACAGCAGAACTAGTTCTTCACCATCTTCACAATCCTTGCTGGGCTTGAGCCCATCTTCTCAGCCACTGTGTCAATCCATCCTGTTAATGGTCTTCCCCTTTTTCTCTGACCCTTTACTTTACCAAACTTGATATCTGTCTGTAGGGAGTGGTCCCTTCTGACAACATGACCAAAGTATGTGAGACAGTGTGGTAATTAAGGCTGTATGTCAACCTGGCTGGGCCTGGTTAAGTGGCTGGGCAGCTAGATGTAGTTATTCCCCATGGTGAGATCGGTGATTAACTCCATGGTGGAGTCTACTGGAGCAGCTGAATAGCTGCTTCAGGGTTGTGGTCTGCTTCCAGTATATAAGAAGCAGCTTTGAGGAAGGTCCCCAGCTGATGGCACGCTTGAACCCTGCAGGTAGCCGAGTTCATCAGCCTGCAGTGCTGTCCTGCTGATCTTGGGACTTTTAATGGACTTCAATTAGTGGCCTGCCATGTTGTTTGGTAATATTGGGACTGTGCCTTTTCATTTCTTGACCTTGGGTTTGTCAGCCTCAGCAGCCAGCAGCTGCCTGAGTGAAGAAAAGCTTCTAGTGTCTGTGGGCTGAGAGCAAAAGGCAGAGCTGAAGCTCAAGATCAAGGGGCTTTCACCCAGCCCCTAGAGCCTGGATCCTGGAATCAGACTTCTAACCTCCAAAATTGTAAGAGAATAAACTCCTGTTTGTGGTATTTTCTGTTAAAGTGGCCCAAGGTAACCAAAACAGTTTGGCCATTCTTGCTTCTAAGGAGCATTCCAGCTGTATTTCTTCTAAGACAGACGTGTACGTTCTTCTGGCAGTCCATGGTATTTTCAGTATTCTTCCTCAACACCACAATTCAAATGCATCAATTCTTCTGTGGTCTTTATTATTCATTGTCCAGCTTTTACATGCATATGAGGTGATTGAAAACACCATGGATTGGATCAGGCCAAACCTTAGTCTTCAGGGTGACATCTTTGGTCTAGAACACTCTAAAGAGGTGTTTTGCAACAGATTTGTTTTGCCCAGTGCAATATGTCGTAAAATACATTGTAAAAATACTTAGCTAGTCATTTATCCTATTGTGTGCCCCTACATCCACCATCAAATAACAATGGTATAAAACAGAATCTAGGGATCCCAGAACCAAGAACATTCATGTTCCGCTTCCCACTGCACTCTAGGAGATGGAGGCTGCCACACAGGTGCCCATCAGAGAGCAGAGGGAAGAGACCTGGGCAGGCTCATGGCAGTCTGCAAGGCCAAGAGTGCCTTGGGACACATTTGAAATTCTCCCAGGCTACCTTGAAGGTTCATGAAGTTAAGAGAGTTGTGAGCCTGTGGGGGATCCCTGCTGGGAAAGCTATCATTGACAACTGTTCACCTGGAAATTGCTAGAAGATGAGGTTTCAACTTAGTGAATGCCCCATGAAGGGGCATTACCGACAACCACAGTAAAATGAATGTACTTTGGGCAAACTGACCATTTAGGAGATTGATTTTATTATTATTTTTTTATCTTTTAAAATCAATTTCATTGAGATAAAATTTAATACAATACAATGTACCCATTTGGAGTATTGACAGATATACACAACTGTGAAACCACCATAACAATCAAGTCAGAGATCATTTCCATCACCTCACAATTTACCTCATAGGATTTTTTAGTCAATGCCCCTCTTCCCTTGGCCTCAGGCAATCATTGATCAGCTTTCTGGTGCTGTAGATAGGAAGTGTCTTTTCTAGAGTTTCATATAAATGGAATCATATAGTGGTTGGTCTTCTGTGTCTGGATCCTTTTGCTTTGCATAAGGTTTTTGAGATTCATCTATCTTTTTGTTACTGTATAATATTCCATAGTACCAATATTACAATTTATCCATTCACCTACTGATGGACATTTGGGTTGTATCCAGTTTGGGGCTATTAAGAATAAAACTTATAACTATTCTTGCACAGATTTTTGTGTAGACATGTTTTCATTTATCTTGGGTAGATACTTAGGAGTGGAATGGCTTTGTCTGATCGATTTGTGAGAAAGTGATCCAGAACTGAGTGTGATACCATATTTGGGCTCATCTGATAATCTCAGCCCCTTGGACAGAGCCTCCTCTCCTCACCACTTCCCTACTCTCCCTCCTTTCTCTTATTTTCCTTTCTTCCTCTTCACTTACCCTACTCTTCCTCTCTTTGGCTTCCTTTCTGCCTTCTCCACCCCACAGGCATCTCCTACCAAAGTTGAGGGAACCCAAAGGGAAGGCAAGGGGGTTAGACTCCTGGGTTCCTCCACAACCCCTCATATCTACCTGGTCCAAAACCAGATTACCAAGCAACCCCACTATACTCTGCCAGGCTTTCCTGACATTAGCTGTCTGCCAGGATGCCTGTGGAATACTCCCAGACTCTGCAGGAAGAAAACTGATGTGGTCTTCTAAAAGGTTCAACTCTGAGGTAATTTGGCAAGGCTGAGTTTGTCTTTGTTTCATTGTTTAAGTAACTATCAGATTGGTTCTAGTCTATTCCATTCACTGATGCTCTGCCTTTTGATTGAATTATATTCTAACCATGTTCTAGCAAAAGAACATGGTGTTGTTGTTATATACCATGCAGTCAGACCCGACTCATAGTGACCTCCTTGGGTTTCCAAGGCAGTATCACTACGGAAGTAGATTGCCCCATCTTCCTTCCGAGGAGTGGCTGGTGGGTTTGAACTGCCAGCCTTCTGGTTAGCAGTCAAGTGCCTTAGGCACTATGCTACCAGAGCTTCTGCAAAAGAACATAGTAAGCATAATTCCCCATGGCTCTCAGGTTACTTCCTAAGGACCACTTTCTACTATTTCACAGGGCAGGGAAGATGGGACAGGGTGATGTCAGGCTTGGAAGGGTCTGTGCAAAGGAGGTATCTTTATACTAAGTCCTGGCTTTGACAGAGGCCAGCAGAACCAAGGAATGGCTTGGCTTCCTATAGGTTTTAAGGTTAGTAGCCCATTTGTGCTCAGGAAGACAGTGTGTTATGGTAGGCAGAACACTGAACTGGAAGTCAGGAGTCATGGACTTTAGTTTCAGCCCTGCTGTATAGTATGAAACAAATGGCCTCCTCTCTCTGGGCCTCACTTTCTTCTTCTATAAAATGAGAAGTCGAACTAGATCAGAGTCCTGAGAGTGGGTCTTGGCATCTGTATCTTTTAATGCTCTCAGGTGAGTCTAAGACACAGCCATCATTGAGACAATTGGTCCAGGTGGCCTCAGAGTCCATTTTTACCATTGACTTCTGGGGTCTGGCCTGCCTCCTGCAGCCAGTGAGGCCACTTCATGCTTGAGCATCAGTGCAGAATGAGGATGAGATGGGGCATTAGCAGGGTTCTTCCAAATAAGACAAGACACCAAGCTGTACAAACTGTGTATTTGATGCCAAAAAGGAACAAAAGCTAAGGATATGGTCAGGAAAAAGCTAAAAGTAACTAAAATGTAGGCTGATATTCCAGGTAAGGGGAAACTTTATAAGGGAATATTTGTAGTGTGTGAAAAAAAGAGCTTGTGGCCTATTTACAGCAGGATCCAGGGCTGTGAGCCCCCAACCACATCCTCACAAAAATGTGTGTGTTGTGTGTACATGAGAGAGACAGTGTATATATGTGAGTGAGTATATGTGTGAGAATGAGAGTGAGTGTGTGTACTTGTGTGGGTGTGGGGGTGTGAGTGTATGTGTGAATATGTATATGTGTGAGTCGGTGTGTGGTATGATTATATGTGAGTATGAGAGTATGTGTGAGTATATGTGAGTCTGTGTATATGTGCGAGTGTGAGTGTGTGTACTTGTGAAACACTGCACATGTGCTCTTTCCTGTGGTGCAGACTTTTGAGGGGAAGAAGGACCCTGGGCTCTCATTAGAAAATAAACTCTCATTAGACCAAACTGGATTAGGGTCATCAACCTTGGTGGGGCTGGAGACCCTTTTCTAACTGTCTCACAAGCCTCAGCCCTGCTTACTTGTTGGACTTGGGATGCATGGAAGTCTTGTAATTAGTTCAGGCAGAGTGTCCCGAGGAATTTTTTTTAAGTGACTTTAAGGTAATTATCAGAATTTGAGTTAAGAAATTTGCACTGAGGAAATGGAGAAGTTGCTGAGTTGGCTCTTCTTATACATGCAAGGAACACAAAGCCATGTCTTCCAGGAGGGAGCTGCCACCCCAACCTGGCTTCTAGTCCACCTCTCTGCCCTGCATAGCCTTCCATCCAGGCTGTCTGGTTGGCAGATGAGAGGCACTACATCTGGCTGCAGGCCCAACTGAGCCGACCTGGCCTGGAAATCCAGCTGTTAGGGAGAATGCTCTGGGGCAAAATGCATTCTAGGCCAGGCAGGCTGGGCAGGCCAAGCAGGCTGGGCCCTTCCTGCTGACTCTGCAGTCCAGGTTGCTGTAATCTAGGCAGCACCTGGTGAAACTGAAGATGCCAGTGGTCCAGTCATAGTGGGCTCTGGTTGGAGTGAGTCCTGACAGGAGGCTGGGCTCAGGCCTCAAATCAAGGCATGGGGCAGGGAGTACTGGGCAAACCCAGATTATTATCCACCCTATTTCTAACTTTCCCTGAAAATATTTTTTGCAGCAGAAACATATCTGGTGTTGGCCTTAGAATACACCTAAAATCAAACCATATCTATGCTATTTAGTCAATTCCAACTCACAGTGACTTTATAGGACAGAGTAGAACTGCCCTCTAGGGTTTCCAAGGCTGTAAACTTTCACAAAAGCAGTCTGCCTCATCTTTCTTCCAAGGAGTAGCTGGTGGGTTTGAACCTCTGACCTTTCAGTTAGCAGCTGAATCTTTAACCACTGTACCACCAAAGCTCCTGGGATATACCTAAAACCCACTGCCACTGAGTTGATCATGACTCATAGTGACCCCCATTAGGTTTCCAAAGTGATAAATCTTTATGGAAGTAGGGAATTCCCAGTAAGATGGAGGAATAGGCAGACAAGTGACACAGACCCTCTTCAACAAAGAAAAGAAAAATCAATTGACAGAGATACAGAAGATAATCCTGGAGCCCTGAGCTTTGAAAGGAACTATACAGAAGTGGATTAGGCACCAACTAGTGGAAAGACCTGAACGAAAGCAGGACCTAAGAATAGGCTGTTTGCCAAGGTTGGCAGAGACATACAAGAGGCGGACAACAGGAAAGGAGACAGATGGTAAGTGTGTAAGTGCTGTCAACTAATGAATAGAGGAGAACAGCAAAGTATCCTGGTTACATAGATAACATACAAGCAAAACAGAAAATGAAAATCATGGGCAAGTCACTCCAACATACAATCACCAATTAAATATAAACACAAAAATGTCACAATGCCTTGGAGACAACAGAGCATCACAGTCCGCACAAAGAAGCAAGATAAAGCAGGAGAAACAAGGGACCAGGATACAGACCCAAAACACATCCCTGAGGAAGATGCAGCATTGGAACTCCCTGAGAAGGAATTCAAAAGAATTATATTTAGGTATCTTCTAAGGATTGAGAGACAGATCAAGGAAAACACAGACAAAACCCTAGAAGAATTTCAGAAGAAAATTCAAGAGCAAAATGACAAAATAAATGAAAAATTAGAAATGATTCAAAATCTACAGATAGAAATCCAGAAGATTAATACTAAATTGTCAAAAATAGATAACACATTGAAAGGGCAAAGGAGTAGAATTGATGCAATGGAAGACAAAATTAATGAGATTGAAGACAAATACCTGAGTACTTCTTTGGAAAGGGATCAGTCAGAAAAAAGATCAAAATAAAATGAAAAAAAGCCTAAGGTTCATGTGGGATACCATCAAAAGGAATAATCTACGTGTCGCTGGAATTCCAGAACAAGGAGAGAAAAATAAAACCACTGAGAAAATTGTCCAAGATTTGTTGGAAGAGAACTTCCCTGATATGATGAAAGATGAGAATACATCCACTCAGGAAGTCCAATGAGCCCCAAACAGGACAGACCCCAAAAGAAAATCACCAAGACATATCATCATCAAACTCACCAAAACCAAAGACAAGAAAGAATAATGAGAGCAGCATGGGAAAAATGAAAAGTTACCTACAAGGGGCAACCAATAAGACTAAGCTTGGATTTCTCAGCAGAAACCATGCAAACGAGAAGACAATGGGATGGTATATATAAAACCCTGAAAGAGAAAAATTTCCAACCAAGAATTATGTACCCAGCAAAATTGTCCCTCAAATATGATGGTGAAATTAGGACATTTCCTGATAAGCAGAAATTAAGGGAATTTGTTAAAACCAGACCAACCGTACAAGAGATGCTAAAGGGAGTCCTTTGGACAGAGAAGCAACAACAGCCAACAACAACTGAGCATTAACACACATGATAATATAATCCAGAAACCAACCCAGCTGTGAAAGTATCCAAAGTAAATAAGCCTACAAGATTGTAAACAGGGAACTAGAGACATCAATTGACACATGAGGACAACTACAAACCAAAAAGAGGGAAAAAACTGTGTCATTACAGAACTTCTAGATGGTAGGGAAGTCAAAACAACTACTAGAATGGACTGTTCTAAATTTGGGAAGAAAACTATAAATCATGGGGTAACCTCAAAGAAAAAATGATAAACTTTCACATCAAAATAAAAAAGAGGATCAGCATAAATATTTAGCAAGTACTAAAACAATAGCAACAAAGGAAGTGATAACATGATTCATAAACAAAACAAGGTCAGCACAGAAATTATATGGAGCAAAGAAATTGACAAAACAAAAAAGCACATAACAAAGATGACAGCAACCAATTCATATTTGCCAATAATTACATATCTGGCAAGGGGCTTACCTCTAAGATTTATAGAAAACTCCAATGCCTCAACACCAAAGGAATTAACAATCCAATTGAAAAATGGGCAGAAGACATGAATAGACACTTCACCAAGGAAGATATTCAGGTGGGCAGCTAATACATGAAGAGATGCTCACAATCATTGGCTATCAGAGAGATGCAAATCAAAACAACGATGAGATACCATCTCACCCCAGCACTGATAGCAAGGATCAATAAGACAGAAAATAACAAATGCTGACCGGGATGTGGAGAGACTGGGACTCTCATATACTGCTTGTGGGACTGTGAAGTGATACAACCACTGTGGAAAGCAATATGGCGATTCCTTAGAAAGCTGGGATTGGAGATACCATTTGACCCAGCAATCCTATTGTTGTTGTTGTTACTAGGTATATATCCTAGAAGAGGTGAGAGCCAGGACAGGAACAGATATATGCACACTCATCTTCATCGCAGCACTATTTACAATAGCAAAAAGATGGAAACAACCTACGTGCCCATGAGCGGAAGAGTGGATGACTAAACTATGGTACATACACATAATGGAATGCTATGTAGCACTAAAGAATAATGTAGAATCTGCAAAACACCACATAAAATAGAGGTTTCCTTTGAAATCTTGTGGAGCTGTCAATCATGGGGATCATTTTCTCCCCTCAAAAGAAAGCCCTGACTAATCTAGCCAATCAGCATTCCTGCCCTTTTGACTCAGTGATTGGTTCAGCACAGATTTTTTTTCTTCTTTTCTTCTCCCTCCCTCCCCTTTTCCCTCCGTTCTCTCTACCTTCCCTCCTTCTCCTTGTCTCTTCCTCCTTGTCTCCTCCTCCTCCTCCCCTTCCCCTCTACCTTCTTCACCCCTTCCTCCTTCTTTTAGAATTATATGGGAACTCTGGTAGCCTAGTGCCTAAGACACTTGACTGCTAACCAGAAGGCTGGCGGTTCAAACCCACCAGCCACTCCTTGGAAGGACGGTTGGACAATCTACTTCCATAGTGATACTGTCTCAGAAACCCAAGGAGGGGTCATTATGAGTCTGGTCCAACTCGATGGCATATAACAGCAACAACATGGGTATTAAGAGCACAAGTTCTCTTTTCTCTGTATTATGAATGCTAAGGAAAATATTAGCTCTGGGTTACTGGTTTGCCACCATATGGGAGAACTCAGCTTAAGAAATGAAGTTGCCATAGTGGAAAGCAAAACAAAGATGGTGACAAAAAGAGAAAGTTTGGAGGACATGATCTGGACTACTAGATCCAGCTATGTCGGATGGCCACATATCCCTTGGATTTCCCAGTTACACGAGACAGTGGAAGTACTTTTTATTTACTTGGCTTGTTTGAGTTGGGCTTTAGTTATTTTGTCACTTGTGGCTGAAGGAATTTCAACTAATACACTTGACCACCACATTTATGATGAGCCTCAGTTCTGGCCCCTCTGGCGGGGAAGGGGAAGGAGGGAGGATGACAGGAGATGGTACATTTTCCCCGTCCCCTGAACTGATCCTCCTCCAGGACACATCAAGAGAAGGAGGCATGTCTGCACTTTTGCTTTCAAGAATCCTCTTTTGGAGAAGATGGGCAAATAAACCAGTCAGGTAAGAACTCTACCACGTCCTTTCTCTCTTCTGCCCCAATCCTTTCCCTTGTTTCAAAGATCTGCTCCACTCTCTCCTTTGACCTTGACTCTGGAAGTCGATATTATAATACATCCACTGCTAACACACATACTTTACTGTCTTTGTGACTTCCTCAGTATGGATAAAACCTGGCCCAGTCATGGGAGGACTAACCAACCCCTGTGTGGTGCAGTGAACGGCTTTGTATAGCCTTTCTAGCCATAGTTTTTGTGACTTCTACCAAATGAATGAGTGAGCCTATACAAATGTGAGGTGCTTGTGGCCCACCAAGGAGATTCAATAGCTTGCTAATAATGTAAATAAGATGCATGGCATACTTGTGGGGGTCAGACCATGCACATAAGGTATATGGAACCCAAACATGGGGATTCATCAGTTTTACCATCTCATTAGGCTTAAAATGAGCCATCCCAGAGACAGAAAAGGGAGCCTTACTGCCATGAAAATACTCACAAATCCACTACCCAGCTTAAAAAATAAACTTTGGTAACAGAGTTGGCACTTTTACCCAATCATTTCCCCTTCTCTCCTTCCCTAGGGATCCACCAACGACAACACTAGTTGTCATCAAGTTGATTCCAACTCATGGTGACCCCATGTGTATGAGAGTAGAACTATACCACAGGATTTTCAATGGCTGATTTTTCAAAGCAGATTCCCAGGCCTTTCTTCCAAGGTGTCTTTGGGTAGACTCAAATCTTCAAACTTAAAATTAGCAGCTGAGGACAACCAATCATTTCCACCGCCCAAGGACTCTTCTCTGGGTATAACCACTGTGTAATTATATTTATCATTCCCATGCATCTCTTTATTCTTTCACTACATATGTGTGTGTTTCTAAGCTATATTTGGTATTATTTTGCATATTTTTCAAATTTACATAAATGATAGCATAGAAATGGTATGTACTCTTGCAAATTTGCTTTCTCCACTCAATATTATGTTTATAAGATTCATTTATATTAATAAATATAAATCTGGCCCATTCACTTCCATAACTGTGAACTATTCCAGAATTTATTTATCCATTCTAGTGTGATGAAATTAGTCAAGAAATCAGACAATGTATTGCACTGGGCAAATCTGCTGCAAAAGACCTCTCTGAAGTGCTGAAAACCAAAATGCCTCTTTGAAGACTAAGGCATGCCTAATCCAAGCCATGGTGTTTTCAATCACCTCGTATGCATGTGAAAGCTGGACAATGAATAAGGAAGACCAAAGGAGAGTTAATGCTTTTGAGTTGTGGTGTTGGCTAAGGATACTAAAAGTACCATGGACTGCCAGAAGAACTAACAACTCTGTCCTGGAAGAAGTGCAGCTGGAATGCTCCTTGGAATCGAGAATGGCCAGATTTCATCTCACCCACTTTGGTCATGTTGTCAGAAGAGACCATTCCCTGAAGAAGGATATCATGGTTGGTAAAATGGAGGGTCAATGAGAAAGGGTAAGGCCCTCAATGAGATGGATTGACACAGTGGTTGCAATGATGGGCTCAGGTATAACAAGGATTGTGAGGCTGGTGTGGACGGGACAGTGTTTCATTCTATTGTAGATAGGGTCACTATGAGTTGGAGCCTACTTGACAGCACCTAACAACAATAAAAACAATGTGGTGAACATTTTTTTTTTTCTATATTTCATCAGTTCTAAGATGTGCATTTTTCACATTTGAAAGTATGTGAAATAGAGAATGCTTTTCTAAAATGATGAAGTATAAAATTATAATTGCAGGTATTTTCTCTTAGTTAATGATGCACCTTAGATTAAATGAAGAATGACAACGCTGCTGAGAACTTTCTTGTACATGTTTCATCTCTCTAGGGATATGCCTCAGGAAGTATAATTGCTGGGTTATGAAGTGTATGTATCACCAATTTTACAAATATTGCCAGATTGTTTCCCAAAGTAATTGTTACCAACTTATACTATGGCCAAGTTGTGCAAGAATTCCCTTTGGGGTATATCTGACTTCCTGAATTTTGCTAATCTGATGGGTATGAAATGGTATCTCATTGTGATTGTAATGTGCATTTCCCTGATTACTGGTGGGCCTGGGCATTTTCCCAACATCTTTTACTTTCTCTAACTCATATTCTTGGGACTCCTCATTGGCACCTCCACTTCAAGCCTCTCACTTTCCTTTACCATAGTTAAATCCAATCACCAACAATACTTATAAATATTCAAATTGTTATTGTTGCTACTTGCCATCTAATTGATTCATAAATACACAGAAGTAGCTATCAAAAGAGGCATAACTATTTATGCCCAAGTAATTCCACACTTGGAAATTCACATTAAGGGAAAAAAAAATGGTACATGCTCAAAAATATTAATTGTGCCTGGTTGGGCAATCCTACTTCCATAGTAATACTGCCTCGGAAACCCAAGGAGGGGTCGCTATGAGTCGGGGCCGACTCGATGCCAAATAACAACAACAACAATATTTTGGTGGTGAAGAATTTAAAATCAACTAAATGATCAATATTGGTAGAGATATTAATAAATTATGGCATAAAGAGAAAACTATGAAAAGAATGTATCAATATGGAAAAATCCTTTTGATAATTATGTGATACTGATGTAAATATTAGCAAACTGATTAACGAAACAATGAATATGTGCAAACAGAACCAAGTATATATATGAATTTAAGATATAATAGGGTAGTTGATTACCAAAATTAATAAGCAAAAAATCAATAAATTTTGTATAAAAACAATAACCACAAGGGAAAACAAGATCTCATATACACTAAACAAACAAACAAAAAAAACCCCACTGCCATGGAGCTGATTACAACTCATACATAGTGACCCCTGTTGAGTTTCCAAGACCATAAATCTTTACAGAAGTAGATTGCTTCATCTTCCCCCCACAGAGCAAGTGGTGGGCTTGCACTACCTACTTGTTGGTTAGCAGCCCAATACCTTAACCACAGCACCACCAGAGCCCCTTCTCATACACAAAAACTAAAACCTTTGAGTCGGATCCGACTCATAGCAACCCCTCCTTGGGTTTCTGAGGCAGTATCACTACAGAAGTAGATTGCCCAACCTTCCTTCTGAGGAATGGCTGGTGGGTTTGAACCACCAGCCTTCTGGTTAACAGTCAAGTGCCTTAGGCACTACACCACCAGAGCTCTTCTCATACACAGTAGCAATGAAAAATTTAAAAAAAAAATCTGGGAAAAATAAACAAAAAATTTAGAAACACCACTCATCTGTCATTTTGCCATATTGTGGTACCTTGCATGTTGCTGTGATGCTAGACCCTATGTCACCATCTTTCAAATAGCAGCAACATGATGGATGTAATCAGTATCTCTGAATTATACATGTGAAAATTGTTGAATTGGCAAAGTTCTGTTATATACATTTCTACCACAATAAAAAAAAATGTAATGCAATAAAGGAAAACCAATAGATAATTCTGAATACATACATATTAAAGTTTTCTATGTCAAAACAACCATAAATAATAATTAAAAAATGATTTGTAAAAATATTTGCCAACCTTATGATGAAGGACTAATTTTCCCAATAAACAGAAAGCTCTTTCAAATAAATACTAAAAAGATAAAACACCCAATAAAAAAACTGGCAAAGGACTTAAACAGGCAATTCATGATAATTATACATATGTTAGTAGCTCCTGAAATTTGCTGAGCATCTTTAAGAATATATTGACTCCTGGTTCCTAGACATTCTGATATAATTGGTGTGGGGTGTGACATGGACATGGAGCTTTTTAAAAGCTCCCCTGATGATTCTAACATGGAACAAAGTTTGAGAACCACTGGAATATACAACAGGTCTTTAAAGATTAGCACTAATAATTAAAGGAATGTAAATTAAAACAAAGAGATGCCATTTTTACTTATCAGATTGGCACACATAAAAAAAAATTGATAAAACTCCATGTTGGTAAGGGTGTGACAGGATGCACACTTGAACAAAATTTTTGGAGGACAATTTGGTAACCTTTATTAATATGCAAAATGTACATGGCCTTTGATCCAGCATTTCTACCTCTAGGAATTTATTATACATAAACTCTTACAGGAATTCTCAAATATAAGTATTCAAAGATACTCATTTTGGCATTATTCTTATAACTGTTTTTCTTTTTGTTGTTGCTGTTTGCTTGCTTAACAAGGGCTATGGCTTAGAAGCTTTTGATAGATGGAGGTATCTGTTGCCCCTTCTTCCAAAAAATGTATGGCATTGGGCATTGGACGTTGCTGAGTACAGCTGCATTCTCCCTTAGGAATCTAGTTGCATCCATAAATTTGCATAGGAGCAGAGCAAAGAAGTTGGTGAAAAAGAAGCTGAGGACTCTGACTTCTTCCTGTTGAGATTTCAAGTTACTGAAAATGTATAAAGTAGACCAAAGTGACCCTAATTGAGGTCAAATGGCAAGGAAGGATTATTAGAGTCTCAGAGAGGAAAGGTGCCATAAGGATGAGGGAAGTCTGGACCATTAGAGCTTAGATCATTGGAGGGGGCAGTGGTAGTTCAGCCATAGAATTCTCACCTTCCATGCAGGGGACCTAGGTTTGCTTCCCTTGGTCAATGCATGTCTTGTACGATCACTATCCCTCTGTCTGTGAAGGCCTAAGTGTTGCTATGTTGCTGAACAGTCTCCAAACTAAGACTAGGAAGAAAAGCCTGGTGACCTATATGATCACAGTGGAATTGCTGAATGGACGGCAGCTAACAACAAAAAGCTTGTTGAAGCTAAGGTACAGGGATGATGCTGAAGCTCTTTCATACTCATTTACCTAGTTACCGTGGGTCTGTTCCTGTTCCCTGTGTGTGTGCGCACTGAGAGAGTTATCATTACCAAGGGTGATACTTGGTAACCAGGTAATTTGGCTGTGGGATTCTCTTCATTAGTCTTGAAGAGACAGTGCATTCCTTAGCCTGGACAAATAAGCACAGATGCTTTGGTAGAGCAGTTGAGAGTCGGCCAACAAGTGATGGGGAACTGCCTCGTGGACAGGAGCAACAGTCTTGTGAGTTCTCTGGACTACTTAGAGGGAAATCTTGGGGAAAAAATGAATTCTCTGCCAATTTTTCAAGGAGGAATGAAGAACCACTGTAATTTGGGTATTACTGACATGTTTTCTAGGCTTTCGGGTATTTATAGCATCAAAAACTAGAAACAACATAGATGGTATGATGATACATTATGTAACCATTATATTTTTCATCTCTTTCTGTTAATTGTAGGGGAAAATGATCATTATTTGCCATTAGATGGAAAAGACAAATTTTACAATTTGAGTTCAACTTTGCATATATAAATATATGTGTATATAAACACATATGTGGAAGCAGCAGTTAAGAAATCAAACAATGTATTGCATTGGGCAAATCTGCTGCAAAAGACCTGTACAGTGTTGTAAATAAATAAAAAAAGAATATCACTTTGAGGACTAAGGTATGTCTGATCCAAGCCATGGTGTTTTCAATTGCCTCATATGCATGCAAAACCAGGACAATGAATAAGGAAGACTGAAGAAGAATTGATGTCTTTGAATTAAGGTATTAGCAAAGAATACTGAATATACCATAGACTGCCAGAAGAATGAACAAATGTCTCTTGGAAGAAATACAGCCAGAATGCTCCTTACAAGGGATGATGGTGAGACTTCATCTTATGTTCTTTGGACATGTTATCAAGACGGAACAGTCCCTGGAGAAGGACGTTATGCTCGGTAAAGTAGAGGGTCAATGGAAAAGAGGACGATCCTCAACAAGAGGACTGATACCATGGCTGCAACAATGGGATCAAACAGCACTCTTTGTGAGGATGGCACAGGATGGGGCAGTGTTTCATTCCATTGTACATGGGGCTGCTGTGAGTTGGAACCAACTCCATGGCACCCAACATATAAACTAAATTGATTTCTAAGTGTGTATGTACCTAGAAAAAAAGGCTGGACTGAAATATATCAAGTGATCATGAAGTTATCTCTGGGTGATGGGATTATTGGGGATGTTTATTCTCTTTATTGCATTCTTTAAATTTTTGAAAGTATCTATACTGGGTATATATTACATATTATAAGCCATTTTCTAAAAAATTAACACAATTATTTATTATTTGTTAAATCAGTAAAGCAAAAAAATGTATTTTGAGACAGAGAAAGAAAACCAGCATCTATATCACGCCCATTATGTATCAGACCACCATGCCAGATACATATGTCAACTCTGTCAAAAGTACATCAGGAGGCATTGTGCAAGGGTAGGGTCAAGCAGGTCCGGATAAGGGAAAATTTTTTTCTTGAGAGGTAGGAGGCCCTTTTCTTCATCCCATCAAGCAGATGGACCACTGTCTACCATCTGGATTCTTCCCTTTCCTCTCACTGAAATATCTACACAATGGGCAAGAGAACAAAGCCATGGACCATTGAAAACTTGACTTCAGGAGATAATAGAGCCCAGGATAGCAGAGTTTTAAAACTCTACTGAATACAGAAACTAACTTCAAACACGAAAAGGGCCGCAAAGCACAGGAAAGAGTTAGACTGATATTGTGTCACATTTAATGGTAGAAACAGGGCCTAAGTAGGCAGGTAGATTTGACCTCAGTGTAAGAAAGAATTTAGTAATTGGGCAGTAATGAATTTCCATTGCTAGAATTATGCAAAGGATAACTACCTTGGAGGTTCAAAGGCAACTTCTACACAGGGCAGGAAGCTTCTCTAGAATCCAGATGACCTCTGAGCTCTGAGATTCTGTTATTCTCTATCCCATCACCCCTTGAATCTGGAGAACAAGTTGCTAATCCTTCAGCTGCTTAAAACACCTGCAGGAAAGGCCTCCTGGAGGCCAGGCCAAACTTTGTTGCCTAATATGTGACTCTAATAGTGGGAATTTTATTGAGCAGGAAGATGAGGTCAACACAGGGCCAGCTTGGCTTGTTAAGGGAGATACTTGGGGAAAGTGGAGTTTTGGGCCCCTTAAGTCAGGTTCCCACCACCTGTGCCTCAAACCCATATTTTGGTGGCTTGCATATTGCTATAATGCTGGAGCTATGTAATAGGTATTTCAAATAGCAGCAGGATCACTCATAGTGGACAAGTTTTAGAAGAGGTTCCAGACTAAGACAGACTAGGAAGAAAGTTCTGGTGATCTACTTCCAAACACTAGCCAATGAAAACATTATGGATCACAGAATACTGTCCAAATTACTTGCTTTGGCCACATCATCAGGAGAGAGAAATTGCTAGAGGGAGAGATCATGTTTGATGAAGCCGAGGGCCAGAAAGGGTGAAGGAGTCCTTGATGAGACAGATTGGCACAGTAGTCTCAACAATAGTCTTGAACATGCCTGTGATCAAAAGGATGATGCAGGACCTGGCAACATTTACTTTTGTTGCACATAAAGTCACCATGAGGTGCAGTCAGTTCAATGAACCACAAGAAGTCAGGTTCTGTGAGTGGCCATTCACACTACCTTTCTTAGAACCTACTCCAGACCTTGACTCACGTGGCAACTTTGATCAAAACATGAAACAACATGTTGCCCTGTGTAGCTCTCACCAGCCCACTGACATGCCCTCACAAATGGAAGGTATTCAGGGAGCACCTGCAGTGTAGAAGTAGATGGTATTAAAAAAACAAATCATGAACCAAAGAGGACACCAGTAAAAAGCTTCCAAAAACAGCAAAATTGTATGGACTGGTAGGAGAGACAAGACACAAACAAATGTAGAGGAAAGAATAGGAGTTTTGGCAGCAGCACGATCTGATTCATATCCTGTCTCCATTGTTTGGTGCTGTCAAGTCAGTTCCAACTCATAGTGACTCTATGTACAACAGAAATGAAACATTGCCCAGTCCTGTACCATCTTCACAATAGTTCTTATGCTTGAGCTTACTATTGCAGCCACTGTGTCAATCCATCTCACTGAGGGTTGTACTGCTCTAACAGAAAGTATCACAGATGGGTGGTTTTAACAAACATGAGCTTATTTTCTCATGGTTTTGGATGCTAGAAATCTGAGTTCAAAGTGCTATGCTCTAGAGGCTGGGTGAAAGCCCCTTGACCTTGGGCTTCAGCTCTGCCTCTTGCAAGCAAAATGGCAGGCTGCTAAACAGAAACTTGGCTACATGCAGGGTCCAAGGATGCCAAAAAGCTAACAGAGACCTTTATCAAAACTTCTCCTTATATACTGAAAGCAGACCACATCTATAAGGCAGCTATCAACTGCTTCAGTAGATCCACAATGGAGCTGATTACCAATCTCATCATGGAGAAAAACTACATTGAGCTGCCCAAACACTCAAAACCAAGCCCAGCCAAGTTGACACAAAACCTTAATTACCACAAGGGTCCTCCTCTTTTTCTCTGACCCTCTACCATGCATGATGTCCTTCTCCAGGGACTTATTCCTTCTGATAACATGTCCAAGGTACATGACATGAAGTTTCACCATCCATCCTTCTAAGGAGTGTTCTGGCTGTACTTCTTCCAAAACAGATTTGTTCATTCTTCTGGCAGTCCAGGAGCTCTTGTGGTGTAGTGCCTAAGGCATTTGGCTGCTAACCAGAAGGCTGGTGGCTCAAACCCACCAGCCACTCCTCAGAAGGAAGAGTGGGCAATCTACTTCCGTAATGATACTGCCTCAGAAACCCAAGGAGGGGTTGATATGAGTCAGATCCAACTCAATAGCAGTGAGTTTGGAGTTTTGAAGGTCCATGGTATATTCAGTATTCTTCACCAACACCATAATTCAAAGGCATCAATTCTTCTGAGGTCTTCCTTATTCATTATCCAGCTTTCACATGCATGAGGTTATTGAAAATTGCATGGCTCACCTTAGTCCTCATGGCAACATATTTGCTTTTTAACATTTTAAAGATGTCTTTTGCAGCAGATTTGTCCAATGCAATATATTGTTTGAGTCTGGACTGCTGCTTCCATGGTGCGGTGTAGTAAATTACTTAGTGTGGCTTTTCTACCCATAAGCCTTTGTAAACTCCAAGGTGGGATTTTGTATGAGCAACTGAGCAGCCCCTGATTGCTGAGGCTATCCACCTGGGTTATTTCTGTTGGGAGTGGCACAATACAATGTTCTGGGAGGTGCCCACTCTCTCTCACGTGCTTAGAG
>NW_006921613.1:18956556-18969623 GCF_000298275.1 Orycteropus afer afer | reverse complement strand
CGAATTATCGAACCCAGGAGAGAGGTGGTGGGTGCTTTGGGAGGAACGATTGGTGAAAGGGCTGGAGGGAGGCAGCATGTTTGGTCTTGCAGTAATAGGCCTTGGGTTACTCCTGGTAATCCTGCCTTCCCCTTGTAGGGTTAGAGGAGGTCAGAACATGTGGCCTCCTTGTCGTTTTTGCACATGGGCATTGATTGTTGACATGTAATCCACACTGAAGGTTGTAGTCTTTGATCTTCATTAGTAATTCCTCTTTACTTTCAGCAAGCAAAGTTGTGTCATCTGCATATCACAGGTTGTTAATGAGTCTTCCTCCAATCCTGATGTGACATTCTTCTTCATATAGTCCACCTTCTCAGATTATTTGCTTAGTATACAGATTGAATAAGTATGGTGAAAATATACAACCCTGACACACAACTTTCTTGATTTTAAATCATGCAGTATCGCTTTTTTCTATTTGACTGACTGCCTCTTGGTCTATGTATATATAGTTTCCACATGAGCACAATTAATGAATTCCCATTCTTCACAATGTTACCCATAATTTGTTATGATCCACACAGTTGAAAGCCTTTTTATAGTCTATAAAACACAGGTAAACATCTTTCTCATATTTCTGACATCACCAATTCCTCATTTCAAGTCCTCCTCTGAATACAGCTTGAATTCTTGGCAGTTTCTCATCAATGTACTGCTGCAGCTGTTTTTGAACTATCTTCAGCAAATTTTATTTGTCTTGTGCATGATATTAATGATATTGTTTGATAATTTCTGCATTCTGTTGGATCACCTTTATTTGGAATGGGCATAAACATGGATCTCTTCCAGTCAGTTGGTCAAGTAGCCATCTTCCAAATTTCTTGGCATAGATGAATGAATGCTACATCCATTTGTTGAAACATCTCAATTGCTATTCTGTAAATTTCTGGAGCTTTGTTTTTCACCAATACCTTCAGTGCAACTTGGACTTTTTCCTTCAGCACCATCTGTTCTTGATGATATGCTACTTCCTGAAATGCCTGAACATCAACCAATTCTTGGTACAGTGACTCTGTGTATTCCTTTCATCTAACTGAGCAGTAGTAGGCAAATACTTCATCTCTCTGACACTCATTTCTCTAATCTGCAAAATGAAGTTGATAACATCTTTTTCACAAGATTGCTGTAAAGACTAGAGATAATATGTATATAACGTGACGGGTGCAGAATCTGGCATATAATAAGCCTTAATAAATTGTAGCTATTGCAGTTCTTATTATTTTTGTTACAGAAAAATTAGGAAGAACTAATTATAAGTGAACTTGGAAAGCATACAACCTAAATATTAGTGTGGGCTGGAGCAATAAGAGAAAGCTTCATTCGTTCATGACAGAGACCTTTGAGCACCTATTAACTGCTAGGCATTATGCTATAGGTGCTGGGTATAAAACTAGATGTGGTTTGTGTTCTAGTGGAGCTTACAGAGAAGCAGAGTTGATAAACAATGGACAAAGCAAAAACAATAAATAAGCAAAGAGCAATTTATAATTATGTTGTTGTTATTAGGTGCTATCGTGTTGGCTCCAACTCATAGTGACCCTAGGTACAACAGACCAAAACACTGCCCAGTCCTGCACCAGCCTCACAATTCTTGCTATACCTGAGCCCATCACTGCAGCCACTGTGTCAGTCCATCTTGTTGAGGCCCTTTCCCTTTTTTGTTGACCCTCCACTTTACCAAGCATGATATACTTCTCCAGGGAATGGTCCCTTCTGATAACATGACCAAAGTAGGTGAGAAGAAGTCTGGCCATTCTCACTTCCAAAGAGCATTCTGGCTGCACTTCTTCCAGAACAGATTTGTTAGTTCTTTTGGTAGTCCAGGTACTTTCAGTATTCTTCACCAACACCACAACTCAAAAGCATCAACTCTTCTTTAGTCTTCCTTATTCATTGTCCAGCTTTCACATGAGATGAATGAAAATACCATTGATTGGGTTAGATGTACTTTAGTCTTCAAAGAGACATCTTTGCTCTTCAGCACTTGAAAGAGGTCTTTTGCAGCAGATTTGCCCAGTGCAAAACATTGTCTGATTCCTTGACTGCTGCTTCCATTGGTGTTGATTGTGGAACCAAGTAATATGAAATCTTTGACAACTTCAATCTTTTCTCCATTTATTGTGATGCTGCTTATTGGTCCAGTTGTGAGGATTTTTGTTTTTTTAATGAGTAAAACTCGTGAAAGTTGCACACCTTTCCTGATTTTAAATCACACAGTACCCTCCTTGCTCTGCTCAAACAATAGCCTCTTGTTCTATGTACAGGTCCCACGTGAGCACAATCAAGTGTTCTGGAATTCCCATTACTCACAATGTTACCCATAATTTGTTATGGTCTACACAATAGGATGCCTTTGCATAGTCAACAAAACACAGATAAACATCTTTGTGGTATTCTCTACTTTCAGCTGAAATCCATCATGATGCTGCTTATTGGTGCATTTGTGAGGATTTTCATTTTCTTTATGTTGAGATGTAATCCATACTGCAGACTACAGTCTTTGATCTTCATCAGTAAGTGCTTCAAGTCATACTCACTTTCAGCAAGCAAAGTTGTATCATCTGCATATCGTAGGTTGTAAATGAATCTTCCTCCAATCCTGATGCCAAGCTCTTCTTCATATACTCCAGCTTCTCAAATTATTTGCTCAGCATGAGATTAAATAAGTATGGTGAAAGGAAACAACCTTGACACACTCCATGCAGTATTCTCTTGTTTTGTTCGAACAATAGCCTCTTGGTCTCTGTACAGGTTCCTCATGAGCACTATTAAGTGTTCTGGAATTCCCATTCTTCTCAATGTTATCCATAATTTGTTTTGATCCACATATAACCTCTATCTCACAGCAACTCGCAAGCCACCACAGTATGACAAGTTGCCAGACATGTGGTGGTTATAATCATAAATTGTGATCATTATTATTAAGAGGAAGAACAAGGTGCTATAAGGACAATTACAGAAGGTACCTGATTTAGATTAGAGGAGGAGTTAGAGAGATCTCTCACAGGAAGTAGCCGTTAAGCTAAAGCCTAAAGGAAGAACAGGAGTTATCTATAGGGAAGAGCTTTCCAGGCTGAGGGTATAGCATGTGCAAGGCTCTGTGGAACAGGAAATGCCGACATGTTTAGGAATTGAAAGAAAGTCAATCCATCTGGGGCATAGTGCATGAATAGTAAGAATGTCTGGAAAGGTGGGAAACCATGGTATGGATTTGGCCTTTTATGTTAAGAGATCGGATGCCACTGAAGAGTGTTAAGTAGAGGAGTGATGTGAGTAGACCAGTTTTTTAAAATCACTCTAGCTATTGTATGAGGAATGGGTTGGGCAATACTGGAAGTGGGAAGATGAGTTGTAGTGACTCAGACAGGAAACAAAATGTGGCTTGGGTCAGGGTGAGAGGGAAAGATGGAGAGAAGTGATGTGATTCAAGAGATATTTTGGGATAAAACCTATATGATCTGGTGATGGATAGGATTTGAAGAGTGAATCAGAGGGAGTCCAGTGGGCTTCAGCAACCTGGTTGATGGAGGTGCCACTTAACAGAGATGGGGAGAGACTGGGGAGCTAAACCTTGAGCTGGTCTTTCAACCTGGGCAAGGTTTGGAAAGACAGCAGGGAGGATGGAAAGGAGAGCACTCCAGGAGGGAATTAGCTGAATCCAGGTGAAAAGGTAGGAATGAGCTTGCCTTATGCAATATAGGCAGCTCAGAGGAGGGTGAGACCTTCCAGGAGAGAAGGGTGCGTGCTGGGCCACAGAGTGTGAAACAGGAATTGGGAGGGGGCTGGGGTGCGGCCGATTACCTGGAGCCTCTGGAGCTAGGCAGTAGTATCAACTTTGATGTCAGAGATAGTAGGAAGCCTTTTAGGTTCTTGAGCCAGCAGCCAGCCAACCAGGCAGCCATCCATCATTCAACCATGTTCAAACTTCCAGGACTGTGCCAGGGGCTGGCAAAACAAGAATAAGCAGCCACAAAATCTGTGTTCCCTTAAAATATCTACTGATCACTTTCTCTATGCTCAGCAAGATAATAGTAGCATAGGATATTTATAAAACTTTGTGTCTTTCAGGACTACTTTCTCCTTGGTTTCTTCCAACCTCATTGGTTATTCCTTCTCAGTCTCATTTGATGGCTTTTAAGCTCTGATGGGCACCTAAAAGATGAGAGCAGGAGAGCTCAAATATCAGCCCCTTCTCTTCTATCTCTTTACTTTTTCCTTTGGTGACCTCATCTAGCTCCACGGCTTTAAAAACATCTATATGCTGTCCTGTTTATTAAAATATATTATCTCCCCAACCTGTCTTCTGAGTTCCAGGCTTGTGCTTTCAACTACTCACCTGACATCTCCCCTTGGATATGTAATAGTCATCTCAAATTTAAAACATTAAAGGTAGAAACCTCCAGTTCTTTTACCCTAACCCATCTTTATCCTTTTGCCAGGTGAATGAGGGATACCTCCCAGTTACTTTGGCAAACACCTAGGAGATATCTTTGGTTTCTCATTCTATAGCCAATCTATCAGCAACCACTGTCAATTATACCTCTGGAAAACTCCGAATCCGTTCTAGCATCCACTACCCCCCCCCCAATAATACCATCCCCCTCTCCTTCTGGACTATATCAAAAGCCTCCTCACTCATTTCCATTTCCCAGGTAATCCATTTTCCACAGATAAGCCAATGTGATCTGTGTAAAACACAAATCCAGTGAAGGCAATTCTCTGATTAAAACTCTCCAATGGCTCTCCACTGTGCTTTAAAACAAAACCAAACCTGTCTTCTGCAGCAACTTCTCTCTCTCTGCTCTCTGCCAACTGCTCTCCAGACACACTGGTTTTCTCTGTTTCTAGAACAGATCAACCTTGTACCTACCTCAGGGCCTTCATGTGAAGAATGTATCATCTCTGGAACACTCTTCCATTAATCTTCTTATCATTCAGATCTTAGTTCAAATGTTACCACCCTATCTAGTGTCCCCTCTCTACTGCCAGTCACTCTGGCACATAGTTTGTTCATAACACTCATTGATACCAGAAATAGGCATATTTTTTCATTCATTATATTTAGTCAATAAAATTTATTTATTTCATGTTAATTACTTATTCATTTTTTATTTATTACTCATTTTAGTCATATTTATTTATTTATTCTGTCTCCCTCATTGGAATGTAAGTTTCAAGAGAGCTGAACCTTGTCTGTCCTGCTCACTGCTCTATCTCCCACTCCTAAAACAATATTTGACATACAGTGGGAGTTCAAAAATATTTGCTCAGTGAGTGAATACAAGCTTCAGATGTGTTCTGGTCTTCTTAAGGGAGTGTGACAAGCCATGTGAAGAGTTACATAATACTATAAGGCAGGAAATTGTAACTCCAAGAGGTGACTCACTGCTAACCTGGTAAGCTGATATTTGCAGAAGTGGTACTGGATGACAAGATGCTACCCAGTAATGGGAGCCTCTAACTGGGCCCTAGAAAGACAAAGGTATATCCAAAAGGGTTGGACTTGGAGGAATATACATCAAGGATCAAAATGGTGAGTGAATGAGAGCTATTTATAGATTGGTAAGTCATTGTGATTCACTCCTAATTTTCTATATAAATAACTGAGGAGTCTGCTGTCACCAATATGCACACATCCTCCTCACCATATAACATGAAACCAGAAACCAAACCAACTGCCATTGAGTCAATTCTGACTCATATCAACACTTTACAACAGAGTAGAACTACCCCAAAGGGTTTCCAAGATTGCAAATATATATGGAAGAAGACTGCCTCATCTTTCTCCCATGGAGCTGCTAGTGGGTTTGAACTGCCAACCTTTTGGTTAGAAGATAAGTGCTTTAACCACTACACCACCAGAATCATATATGCCCCTATATATATACATACTCCCCAATATCACACACCCTCTTGCAGAGCTGACTATGATTTGTTAATCTTGTTCATATATTTCATAAAACCAAAAACAAACCAAACATACAGCCAATCAAGTCAATTTCAACTCACAGTGACTCTTTAAGACAGAGTTGAACTGCCCCATTGGGTTTCCAAGGCTATAAATCTTTACACATACCAATGGCCTCATTTTCCTCCCAAGGAGCAGCTGATGGAGTCAAACCATCAACTTTTGGGTAGCAGCCAAATGCTTTAACTACACCACCACAGCTCCTTCACGAAAGTCTTAGGAAATGTCCAACGGACTTGTTTCTGAGAAATTCCATGGAAATTTAACAAAATAAAGCACTTTTAAAAACTCTGACATTTCATCATCAGTGTTAACAAATTATGGCACACACCCAAAATGGAATAATTGTTCAGCCATTTAAGTGACAATTATGAAATTTAGATAGCAACTTGGAAAACATCCATTTCTATAATTTTAGGCCATAGATACAGTATAAATATTATCAGCACACTCATAGAAACATTAAGGAGAAAAAAGACTGAAAGGGAATATAGTAGTTACTGGACTAGGTTAATGGGATGGTGGTGGACTTACCCTCTTTGTTTTCCAAACATTTTCAAAAATTACTTTTACATCTATTAAAAATGAAAATATTAAAATTAAATACAATTTGGGGACTTATTGCTTAAGGAGTCCTGATTTCCATTTGGGATGATGTAAAGTATGTGGAAATAGAGTGGTGATGATTCTAAACATGATGAATGTAATTCATGTCACTTAACGTACAATTAAAAATGGTTCAAATGGCAAACTTTTGTTTATAATATTTTACCACAATAAAATTTTTTAAAAACTAAATACCATGTCTTTTTATGGTTGTGTTTGTCCCAACCATGTGGCTTTTCTACTCTTCCCTCAAGCAGCCCGAGAGAGACAAGGACCTGTGGACATAACCACATTCCTGCTTCCTGACAGGCTTGAAGATGATGGGGCAGAAGGAGGAAATAATAATAAAGTCAAAATAACAGCAATAATGACCGACATTTCTCCAGCTTTGTAAGCATGGCATTTAATCTTCATGTCATTTCCCACCCCCCCACAGACGATGAAACTGAAGTTTGACGTGTTACATGGCTGGCAAATGACCAAGCAAGGTATCCCCTCCAGGTCTGATTCTAAAACCCATGTTCTTCACCACTGTAATGAGACAACACTTTTACAAATTACTGAATTAAATTGTATTTTAAGTGCTCCCATAACCTTTCAGCTAGCCACCTCTATGTGTGAGTCAGGAGGTTTATGTTGTGGGGCAGGCACAGGCAGGCCCTTAACCTCTCTGGCAAGGCAACAGGCCAGAAAGCAGTGTACAGAGAGGAGAGGTTGTCTTCTTTCTCATCTCCTCTTTCAGCAATAGATAACAGATATGGAAGCAACCTATATGTCCATCAACAGATGAATGGATAAACAAAGTGTGGTACATTCATACAATAGAATATTACTCGGCCATAAAGAGATGAGATCTTGATACATGCCACAACACAGATGAACATTGAAAACATGCTGAGTGAAGTCAGTCAGTCACAAAAGGACAAATAGCATATGATCCCACTTATATGGATGTCAGGACTCTTGGTGGCATGGTGGTTAAAGCACTCAGCTGCTAACTGAAAAGTAAACAGTTTGAACACACCAGCTGCTCGGTGGGAGAAAGATGTGGCATGGCAGTCTGCTTCTGTAAAGATAACAGCCTTGGACACGCTATGGGGCAGCTCTACTCTGCCCTGCAGGATCACTATGAGTCGGAATCGACTTAATGGCAGTGGGTTTACATGGAATAACTAGAATAGGAAAATGTCTAGAAATAAAAGTTTATTAGTGGCTACCAGGGATGGAAGAGAGTGGGAAAGGGGGGAGTGATTGTTTAGGAAGTAGTGAGTATCTGTTAATGGTGATGGAAAAATTGGAGATTGGTGTCACTGAATTGTACATATAAAAAATGTTGAACTGCCAAGTTTTGGGTTATATATATTTTTACCACAATTTAAAAAATAAATAAATAATAGGCCTGACCCACTAGACCACGGAGATGGAGATGTTTGCAAAGGAGGCAGAGTCAGGAAGATAAAGGGGAGAGATGGGGGGGGGGCAAAACATGTGCCCAGATCCTCCCTCTTTGGGAAAAGTGAGATAGTGTGGGGCAGAGCTAAACGAGACCCTGAGGACAGGGCAGCCAGCCTCTGTAAAAGGATGGGGGTGATGTCCTAATGAGTACTTCTTGATTGGCCCCTGAGTGGTCCTCAGTTTCCTTGTGTGGTTGGACACTGGGCTGAGAGCTGTAGATGAAAAATGGGACCCACTGGGCCACGTGAGGTGACTCCATGGTCAAAGCTCAGGATCTTCTATATCAGAACTCCCACTGACAAGCTGTGTGACCTCGGAAAATTTCCTTAGCCTCTCTGAGCCTCAATTTCTTCATCAAATGGCGATACTAATACTTTCCTAGTAGTATATCAGATACAGGTCACCACTGTTGATATTAACATCTCTTTTGAGCACGGAGTTAGGTAAAGATAGGCAGGCATGGGGTAGGGGTTCTTCTGGGAAAGAAAGGAATGGACAAAAACACAACCTCTTAACTCTGCAATGCAGGTGATCTTCAGAGCTAGGGAAGGAACAAGGAGCCCTCTCCCCAGGAATGCAGACTTACCACAGAGCCCCCAGGAGCCATGGGAAGCAGGGGTGGGAGGTCAGCAGTTTCCAGGTCCTGTGTATCCTCACACACACTAAAATTTCTTCCTGACTTGCTGTCTTCATCCTCTTGAGGGCTCTGTGGGACAAACACATTATTTTCCAGGCCAGGATGACTTTCGGAGGCCTGGAGACTCGTTTCAGTCATGTCCACCTCTCTGGAGCTCAAGCAGGCTGTGGAGAGCTGAGGCTGGCCCATCAACAGAGAGGCATCCGGCATCCTTGGGGAGTTTCAAGGGAGTTTTTCAAGAAAGCAAAAACAATGCCATCAGATTCCCCTGGAGATAAGCCTGATGAATTATTAAGAAGGTGAAGGAGGTCAGGGTTTAGTTAAAGAAGGATCCCCACATCTCTGTGAATATATCAGACAATCTGGGCCTATTTTAGAAAGAAAGTTCCTGTGCTGTGTGAAAGGTAAGACAGGGAGCTAGAATTACATAAGGCAGCTCTTGATCAGAGAAGGCCTACATTTCAGGGCTAAGAGCCAGGCTCAGACAACGCCACACAGCTCATAGCTATTTTTAAAACTGTGAAATTCAATATGTACAGGCAAGATGGTAGGGAGAAGATAGAGAGAGAGGGCTATAAGAAAAATGCTGAAGGACACTCATGCAAGAAAAGGAGCCACTTGCTTTGTTCTTGGACAATATCTCCAGATCTCTATTCGGAACCCTGAAAAGAAATACCTGGCTGGGCTGATGGTGGGGCCATAATTTACACTACCTCTCATTTCAGTCCTTTCTTTGATTTGATACATACTATGTCTGGCAGCTTAGAGAGAATGCATCATAACTCCCCATTAAACACAAAAATAAAAACAAAAACCAACCCTCCTTGTGTTCTGTTTACAACTGTTTAAAAAGGTATATTCAAAATGTGCATCTTCTATTGCCCTGACATAATCTTTAAACCTTAAACCAAAAATAGTCCCTGAAGTCATCTTAAAATAAAACAATAGTTCAGCTTTAAAAAGTAGCTTAAAAAGTGAAAAAAAGGTATGTCTTGACCATTATGCTCTTTTAAGAACTCTCTACAAGGGATCAAACTGACAACTCGAAAGGTTAGATAGGAGCCTTAGAGGGCAGTGAGTTTATGTTAATGAGGGAATAACTCAGAAAAGGAGGGTGAGACTGAGTACACAACTCGAAGAATGTAATCACTAAATTGTACATAGAAACTGTTGAATTGATGTATGTTTTGCTGTGTATATTTCAATAACAACACATAACAAATAAAATATAGGAACAAAAGTGCATCTCCATGTGCTGGCTCTGATTTCTTGGGCATCTCTCTAGCTGGGAACACTCCCCTCCATCACCCATTCCAAAACCAAACCAAACTCACTGCCCTCCAGTCTAACCCGACTCACAGCAACTCCTCCTTGGGTTTCCGAGGCAGTATCACTATGGAAGTAGATTGCCCAACCTTCCTCCGAGGAGTGGCTGATGGGTTTGAACCACAAGCCTTCTGGTTAGCAGTCAAGTGCTTTAGGCATTATGCTACCAGAATCCTCCATCACCCATTAGAAGATGCTTTTTAAGCAAGGCTGAGTTTCCAACAGTGACTGTCTTTAGTTCTAACCAACACTCTCAGGAACCAAGCAGCAGCCAGGTCCACAGTCAGACAGACTACATGTTGCAAGATCATGTTCTTGGGGTGGGTGGGAGAAAGATGAGTAAGTTGTCATATTTCTGTTTTCTACAATTTGGAAAAAAAGAACTTGAATGACTGTAATAATGATGATAATAAAAGGAGCTGATGTTCTCTAAAACCCACCTATTGTCCCTTTATGAATCAAAAGCAGTTTTGAAGTGCAATGTCACTATATTCACAAGTTTTTAGTGAAAGACTCTTTAGAGCAGAGCACAAAATAGATACTTCTAATGGCATGATCAACAGGTGTTTCTTACTTACGGACTGAATAGGACAGGGATGAGAACAGCATACATCATCTTCAGCCTATGTTCCCTGAAGTTAGGCTCCCATCCACAGGGTTAGAATACATCCAAGCATCTTCCAGGATTAAATACTAATCAGACAGCCATCTCTACATGCCAGATGACGTGTACAGAGGGTGGATAGGGGAAAGGGCAATAAAGGGGGGGGGTGAAAAGTGATAATAAAATGGAAAGCCACCTGTAGGTAATGGATGTCATTTATTGCCCCTGTTCAGAGTGGGCTACATTTACTGGGACCAGAAAATAACCCTTCCTCCTGTACCTCACTAAAATAACAGGGCTCCGGATTTCCTCAGAAAGCAACCAGCTGCCTCTAAAACACATACTTTATTTTGTGTCCATTAACCCAAGTGCATTGCCATTGAGTCAATTCCAAAACATAGCGACCCTCGAGGACAGAGTAGAATTGCCCCAAGGCTTCAAATCTTCAGAGAAGCAGGCTGCCACATTTTTCTTCTACAGTGTCTGGTGGGTTTGAACTGTTGACCTTTTGATTAGCAGCCAAGCTCTTTAACCACTATATGTCTATGGCTCCTTTTGTGTCTATCAATAACTATTAAGTCCATTAGTAGTTAGGGAGATGGTGAGGAGGCAATTATAAGACAGCACACCTGTGCATCCAGCAGGAAGTGACTTGAACAATTGCCAGTTCTCTTACCAGTGTAGCATTTAACAGTTTACAAAGCACATCTATTCTATGTTTTTCCATTTCTTCGGGGCCTTATTTCTGGAGATCTTTATTAGAGGCCAGTGTCAGTGAGACTAACGATAGGGAAAAAAGCAACTGTAGTTATTCATGGAGTAATTGCACAGATGTAAGATATGGCTATAACATTTTCCTTTTTCACAAGGGAGAAATGAAACTTGAAATTGGGAAGGAAAAGAAATTCTGTGGATGGAGATACCACATCCATTTCCTTGAAGTCAGAGTTTCATTTCAGGTCAACTTTCAGAATGTATGCCTAAGAAGTGATATTTTTAACAGCTTACCATGTGAAATTTTAGTTCTTTTTAGTTTTAATTTGCATTGGTTATTCCTAAAAGTAATATTTACTGTAAACTGAATAAAAGACCGATAATTTTGTTTTTATACCTACTCCTCATTTATCCACAATCTCATTATCTGACATTTTGCATTTACAACAATAGTGAAAAAGCTACTATCTGACTAATTCGCCCATTGACAACATATGTCTGGCAGCAACGAACACTGAGGTGTGAGCCGAGAGTAATGTTGGCTGTGATAATTAAGATTATGTGTCCACTTGGCTGGGCCATGATTCTAAGTGGTTTGGCAGCTACACAATAATGTTGGCAGTTAGGTAATGAATGATGTAATCTGACAGTTATGTAATAATGTAGTCAACCTCCATTTTTGATCTGATGAAGTCATTTTCCATTTATGTGTAATGCCATTTTTTGCATAATGACTTGGTCTTTGGAATTTAACCATGTCAGAATAAATATATTTTTTATTGCAAAAGCATTGGTAAAGAAAAGGTGCTTTCTATGGTATGGTAAAAATGGCAAAATGCTTTGTTAGAATGAAATAATAGCTTAGAATGTGGAAAATCCTGCAGAGTGGAAAAACAGCATTGCTAGGTTCCAAGGTTTAGTGTTTTAAGAAAGGAAATTCTCCAACCGGAAAGTTCCCTTGCTGAGAAGCGAGGGGAGTAAACCATGAGGAGAAAGTGGTTGTCAGACACACCAGAAATCTCAAAAGCCACTCCATAATAATCATCCCATTGGTGTTTAAACTAAGATTTCTGGAATTGGCTCATGGCACATTTAACTAATTAATTATCTGTGTTAGACTGGGTTCTCTAGAGAAACAAAAACCAGCAAAGCTGAGAGAGAGAGAGAAAGAAATTTATCTTAGGAAAATGGCTCACAAACGTATAGAAGCCAGCAAGTCCAAAGTCCCTAGAGGAAACATCGGGCTAGAGGCAGCCTTAGCTTCCGCAAACACAGGGGGCCTAAAAATTCAAGGCTGGCTGGCAGTACACTGGCTGTTGACTCCAACGAAAGATGGATCCAAGCTCTCGAGGCCGAGCGGTGGGCTGCTCACTCACAGAAGGTTGTAGTCAGCACACCAGGGTTCCGATCCACAAAAGAATGTCTCTCTTCCCAGGATGTCCCTGGATATCCTGGAAGCAGGCCACACCCCTAGGGAAACTCCCCTTGGGCAGATTGGCCACTCAGAACACAGTCATCCAATCCCATCATGGGAACAACCACAGAGAACTGGGATCCAGTTGACACACAGCTCCGACTATCACAGTCCACCCCTTGTCAACTTGGCAGTTGTACACATCTTCTTAACCATATATAATCTCTAAATAAGGGCAATTACAGAGTCATATTTGTGCCTAACATGATACATTAACACACATACAACCAAAATGCATTAA
>NW_006921613.1:18954974-18955841 GCF_000298275.1 Orycteropus afer afer | reverse complement strand
TCCTGTTTCCACCCCTTGGTTCCTGGACCCATGAATCCTGGCTATTGGAGAAACAGAACCATATATTGGACACTGGTTTAGAGCATATACAGCCTTCTGGAGAACATTGTCCCAACTCTTCAAGGTATTGTCACCTAGCTGGCACTGTATTTGTGTTTTTAAGAGGCCATTCCATCATTCTATCAAACCAGCTGCTTCAGGATGGTGGGGAATATGGTAAGACCAGTGAATTCCATGAGCATAAGCCCACTGCCGCACTTCACGTGCTGTGAAATGAGTCCCTTGATCTGAAGCAATGCTGTGTGGGATGCCATGACCGTGGATAAGGTATTCTGTAAGTCCACGGATGGTAGTATTAGCAGAAGCATTGTGTGCAGGGAAGGTGAATCCATATCCAGAACAAGTATCTATTCCAGTAAGAACAAAATGCTGTCCTTTCCATGATGGAAGTGGTCCAGTGTAATCAACCTGCCACCACATTGCTGGCTGATCACCCTGAGGAATGGTTCCATATTGCAGACTCAGGGTTAGTCTCTGCTGTTGGTAGATTGAGCACTCAGCAGTGGCGGTACCCAAATCAGACTTGGTAAGTGGGAGTCCATGTTGCTGAGTCCATGCATAACCTCCATCCCTGCCACCATGACCACTTTGTTTGTGAGCCCATTGAGCAATGACAGGAGTAGCTGGGGAAAAAGGATGGCTGGTTTCCACTGAACATGTCATCGTATCCACCTGATTATTAAAGTTCTCCTCTGCCAAGGTCACCTTTTCTTGGGCATTCACATGAGACACAAATACCTTTACTCCTTTGGCCCATTCAGAGAGATCTATCCACATGCCTCTTCCCCATACATCCTTATCACCAAT
>NW_006921613.1:18946308-18950134 GCF_000298275.1 Orycteropus afer afer | reverse complement strand
CAATTCTTTGAGAAGTGGATGGCCTCTTCCTTCTTCCTAGTCTGTCTCAGTCTATAAGCTGGGCTGTTACCTGTGCACCATGTGCATCTCGCTGAGTTTTAAAATCCAGAGGCTCAGCCTCAAAACTCAAGTCTACATGTCACCACAGTAGGACAAACCGACAGACAAGTTTGTCTTGCTGTTTGAGACCTCTTGTATCACCCCCAACTGGGTCCCTGTGGCTGACTATACCTCTGTCTGGCTTCCTGGCTTTTAATCCCCTTTCTCCTGCTCTTCTGCCCTGCTGTTTTATGCGTCCCTGAGTTGTCCCTGGGACTGACTGCTCCTCTGTCTGGTTCCTGGCTTTTTATCCCCTTTCTCCTGCTCTTCCGGCCTGCTACTCTGGGCGGGCCTGAGTTGCTTCTCCTCACCTAATCCCTTCAGCTGACTGCTCTTCTCTCTGGCTTCCTGGCTTTTAATCCCCTTTCTCCTGCTCTTCCCACCTGCTACTTCGGCTGTCCCTGAGTTGTCTCTCCTCACCTGTAACCCTGGGGCTGACTCTTACAAATAAGACTCTGGATTTGGGTTTCAGCTATGTCAACTCTTTTAGTAGAAGCTATAAGGCTTTCTTTCAGAGCACAGCTGGAAGCACTGAGGTCATTTATGTGGTGCTTAAGCCGAGACTTAGCAGCTTTGAGCCCACCTCACTCTTTCACCAATTTATCCAGTGTAAGTAGGACCAACCAACCAGCTTCCTCATACTCCTCATTCTGACAAAATTGCAGAAAAGTATCAAATATCCGATCACCCAGAGCATCACTTCTTACAAGTACTTGATCTATTGGTGGTGCTATTTTGTGTATTAATTTTGCCACCTCACGCCACGGATTAGTAGGGCTCTCTTTACTAGCAGACACAGAGTCACTAGTGTCATCAAAATTAATCAAACTGGAGAACCAATCTAGGAAACCCATCCTTATGATTTTGTCTCTCTAGAACCACTCCCGGTACCAAATGTGTTAGACGGGGTTCTGTAGAGAAACAAAAACCAGCAAAGCTGAGAGAGAGAGAGAGAGAAATTTATCTTAGGAAAATGGCTCACAAACGTATAGAAGCCAGCAAGTCCAAAGTCCCTAGAGGAAACATCCGGCTAGAGGTAGCCTTAGCTTCCGCAAACACAGGGGGCCTAAAAATTCAAGGCTGGCTGGCAGTACACTGGCTGTTGACTCCAACGAAAGATGGTTCCAAGCTCTCGAGGCCGAGCAGTGGGCTGCTCACTCACGGAAGGTTGTAGTCAGCACACCAGGGTCCCGATCCACAAAAGAATGTCTCTCTTCCCAGGATGTCCCTGGATATCCTGGAAGCAGGCCACACCCCTAGGGAAACTCCCCTTGGGCAGATTGGCCACTCAGAACACAGTCATCCAATCCCATCATGGGAACAACCACACAGAACTGGGATCCAGCCAAGTTGACACACAGCTCCAACTATCACATTATCTAAGGCAATGTTGTGTCTGTAGATTTTGGAATCTGGGGACTTACTGAGCATTTCATCCACTTGTAGACCTTCAACTTTAGGGAAATGAAAGAGAGAATGTTTCACAAATACAAAAATAATGTACTTATCAGGTAGATACACTCTTTGGAGCAATCAGTCATGGGAGAACAGAAGGCCAGTGTTTGCACAGGGAGACAGCTGAGGGGCAGGAGTGCAAGGGAGTGAAGAGGACACAGGGAGGAAGTGGGAAGAGAGCTGTTACATTGTGGAGAATTGCAGTCGATGTCCTGAGACAAAGTGTGTATGAACAGCTGTATGGAAAATGAATTTGCTCTGTAAACTTCCACCCAAATCACAATAAAAGTTTTTAAAATAATAATAATGTATGTTGTTTAAATTAACAAATGATCTGATATTGTTAGAAGAGCATTTGTTTTAAATACCTGTATCTAGTGGGAAAAGAGGACTTGACATAGTTGGGACTGTTATTGAGGGAAAAAAAGTATTTTATATTTAATATATTTATATTTAAATATAAAAAATATTTTATATTTTTATATTAAATAAATATTAAAAAGTATTTTATATTTATTTATTGAAGAGCTGGATCTCTTCAATAAACTGGTTATGTTTATAAAGGACTTTGAGGGGATCCTGACACCGGCAAGTCCCCCACGGGCAGTGGCTGCTGCTATTGTTCTGTATAGCAGACCCTCCCCACAGTGCTCCTATTTCAGGGAGCATTCATTTAGCTTGAAAAAAGGAGGATGAGGCTTAATCAGAAGCTGATTTATCTTCAGCCATGGATACAGAGTGGTAATGATCAATGAGCGTATTGCCTTACAGGTCCATGGAAAGAGTATTGGGTGACATCAGGAAAATACAAAAGGCCTAATGCTTCTCCAGTAGGCCCTGATTCAAAGTTGGATGGTACATACCCATTAAGAAGATGGTGTGAGAGGGGAGAGGGGAGGGGTTCTGACAGAGCTAGAGCATGCTATCAACAAGTTACCCAACCTTTCTGAGCCTTGGTTTCTTCATTTGTGAAACAGGGATAATAACAACCATTACATGACCATATAGAAATGTGACACCTTTAACACCTGGCAAATAAGTAGGTCACAATCAGTGTTAGTCCATTTCTGCCCAATCCCCCATTACAGAGAATGTAGCTTCAATAGCCCAGCTGCATATGAACTGATTCAGATAAGTATTATAGATCTTTTGCAACTGTTAAAATTATCTCAATATAATAATTATTCTTTTGTCAGGAAAAATATAAATTGTGTTTTTTGTGTCCCAAGAAGAAGCGTAGACATTTTTCTAACTTTCATTCAAGACCTAGCTTTAAGGATGGCACTTAGCACTGCTCCCCTTACCCCCGACACAAATGTACAACAGTTATTTATTGCAGAGCAGGAAATGAGGAAAAGGCTTGGCCTGAGGGAGAATTTCCCTTATTGTAGTGGGTAGAATGCAGAAATAGGAGGAAAAAGGTGGCTCAGGGCACAGTGTGTGGCTGGAGCTGCAGAGTAGAAATTTTGGACCCAGCCATCCCTGGGCCTGGAAGAAAGTGGCTGTGAGGGTGGGTATAAACATAATGAGTTGAGTGACAGGGGTGGGTCTGAGCCAGGAAAATGGCAGGCAAGCCAAAGACACCTGCCCAGGAGAGTGGAGTCTATGGGTGTGTGCTCTGCTAAGCCCTCTCAACTTTATTTCCAGACTGGAGTATCACCCCTGAGAGAATTAATTGCCCAGGAGGGATGAAGGGATAAATTGGGCTTTCCATCATAGAGACTGGTGGGGGTCCCTGGTCAGCATACCTAAATCTTCCAACAGGGGCAGAGGACAGCACCAGAGTAGCTGGATCATCTGTATTTCATCATCTTCATCATCATCATCATTATCAGTGATACAAGAAGAGTAGCAGCAGTACCAGGACGATAGGACAGTGACACCATGTGGCATTGAGAGCTGATGGAAGGCTACCCAGGTTCCTCTCCAGGACTTTAGTGACCTGTATCCACTTCTTGGACTAAGAAAACATCTCTGGAAGTTTTGTAGTTATCACTTAAGGGAAAAAACCCAGGAGGAAAGAAATATTTATAAGCTAGATTGGTTGGAAGATCAGAGTTAAGTATATTGTTAATTAATACGAATATGATCTCAGTTTGACCCCCAGGCTATGGAAGTGATTGAACACTGTTGTTGTTAGGTGCTTTCAAGTCGTTTCTGACTCATAGCGACCCCATGCACAGCAGAACGAAACACTGCCCGATCTCGCACCAGCTCCATGATCACTGCTATACTTGAGCCCGTCATCACAGCCACCGTGTCAATCCATCTC
>NW_006921613.1:18937124-18943213 GCF_000298275.1 Orycteropus afer afer | reverse complement strand
TGTTTCTTTGCTATTCATAAGGTTTTCCCTGGCCAATTATTTGAGAAGTGGAGGGCCTCCTCCTTCTTCCTAGTCTGTCTCAGTCTGTAAGCTGGGCTGATACCTGTGCACCATGTGCATCCCACTGGGTTAGAAACACCAGTGGCTCAGCCTCAAAACTCCCATCAACATGTCACCACATGGACAAACCAACAGACAAGTTTGCCTCCCTGTTGGAAACCTTTCGTACATTGAACACTGTTACCTTGGGGCTAATCACCACCCTTGACATAGGCCAAGATTATGTAAAACAGCAAAGTCAGGATGTGGAAACTCCCTGACATCCAGAAGACACTTGTCCTCTTCATGATGGGATCATGAAGTTCACACTTTTGCCAGAAGAGAATGTGTCTTCTCTTTCCATGTTGCCTATTTAAGGAAATGGCCCTGCCAGGCCCTGCCAGCCGCCAAGTTTCTCAATGGCTGAGTCAGGACTCTTTACGTTGTAGGGATCCAGTGCCAAACTAAATAGGCTTAAGTGTAAAAAGCAATTTATTGCCTCACCCAGCTGGGAAAGATGCCAGATTAACTCACAGAATTGGAAGAAATGAAAATTATGGGAAGTTGAGGAAGGAAAGAACCTACGATTCAAAGCAATGAGGACCCTTTCTCTTCCATCTCTCATCCCCTTTGCTTTTCTTTGCCCATTGGTCTCATTCTTTCCTACTGTATGTAGACAGTCCCTCTCCACACATGGGGAATATAGCCATTGGCACCTGTAATAGCTTGAACTGTATCCCCTAAATGTTGAAGTCCTAACCCCTATACCTATAAATATGACCCTGCTTAGAAATAAGGGTTTTCTTTTGTTATGTTAATGAGGCCATACCAGAGTTTAGTGGGTCCTAAACCTAATCCCTTCTGAGTGGTGCCTTATGAAAAAAAAACAAAGCAGATATAGACATACTAAGAAAAGAGACCATGTGAGGAGCCAAAGAATACAGAGAGACACAGACAAGGAAGGATCCTCCCCTAGAGCCATTGCTCTGATTGGGATTTTCATTCTCTAAAACTGTGAGACAATAAATTTCTGTTCTTTAAAGCTACTCACTTGTGATATTCTGTTATGGCAACCCTAGGAAACTAAGACAGCACTCCAGACTGCTGTTGTTGGGTGCCATTGAATCGGCTCCAACTTATAGCAACCCCATGTACAACAGAACAAAACACTGCCAGGTCCTGTGCCATCTTCACAATCCTTGCTATACTTGAGCCCATCATTGCAGCCACTGTGTCAATCCATCTTGTTGAGGGTCTTCCCCTTTTTCACTAATCCTCTACTTTACCAAGCTTGATATCCTTCTTCGGGGACTGGTCCCTTCTGACAACATGACCAAAGTAGGTGAGATGAAGTCTGACCATTCTTGCTTCTAAGAAGCATTCTGGCTTCTTTGCCAACACCACAATACAAAGGCATCAACTCTTCTTCAGTCTTCCTTATTCATTGTCCAGCTTTCACATGCATATGAAACAATTGAAAATACTATGGCTTGGGTTAGGCGCACCTTAGTCTTCAAAGTGACATCATTGCTCTTCAACGCTTTAAAGTCTTGAAGAGGTCTTTTGCAGCAGATTTGCCCTGTACAACACAACATCTGATTTCCTGACTTCTGCTTCTATGGATGTTAACTGTGGATCCAAGTAAAATGAAATCCCTGAAAACTTCAATCTTTCTTCCATTTATCATGATGTTGATTGTTAGTCCAGTTGTGAGGATTTTCTTTCTTTCTTTCTTTCTTTAATGTTGGATTGCAATCCATATTGCAAGATCTTTGATCTTCATCAGTAAATGCTTCAAGTCATCTTCACTTTCAGGAAGGAAGGTTGTTTCATCTGCATATCTCAGGTTTTTAATGATTCTTCCTCCAATTCTGATGATGCATTCTTCTTCATATAGTCCAGCTTCTCAGTTTATTTGCTCAGCATAGACATTGACTAAGTACGGTGAAGCAATAACTGATGCACACTCTTTCTGATTTTAAACCATGTAGTATCCCCTTGTTCTGTTTGAACGACTACCTCTTGGTCAATATATGGGTTCCTTATGAGCACAATTAAGTGTTCTGGAATTCCCATTCTTCACAACATTATCCATAATTTGTTATGATCCCCACAGTCAAATGCTTTTGCATAGTCAATAAAATGCAGGTAAACATTTTTCTGGTATTCTTTGCTTTCATCCAAGATCCATCTGACATCAGTAATTATATGCCTTGTTCCATGTCCTCTTCTGAATCTAACCTGAATTTCTGGAAGTTCCCTGTCAATATACTGCTGCAACTGTTTTTGGATTATCTTTAGAAAAATTTTACTTGCATTTAATATTAATGATATTGTTCAATAATTTTCACATTCTATTGGATCACCTTTCTTTGTAATAGGCACAAATATTGCTCTCTTCCTGTTGGTTGGCCAGGTAGCTGTCTTCCAGATTTCTTGGCATAAACAAGTAATCACCTCCAACATTGCATCTGTTGTTGAAACATCTCAATTGGTACTTCATCAATTCATGGAGCCTTGTTTTTTGCCAATTCCTTCAGTGCAGCAGCTTGGAATTCTTCCTTCAATATCATTCATTCTTGATCATGTTACCTCCTGAAAGAATTGAACTTGACCAATTATTTTTGGTACAGTGACTCTGTGTGTTCCTTCCATCTTCTTTTGATACTTCTTATGTCACTCAATATTTTGTCCATAGAATCCTTCAATATTGCAATTTAAAGCTTAGTTTTTTTCTTCAGTCCTTTCAGCTTGAGAAACACCAAGAGTGTTCTTCCCTTTTGATTTTCCAACTCCAGGTCTTTGCACATTTCATCATAATACTTTGTCTTCTCGAGCCACTCTTTGAAATCTTCTGGTTGTCTCTTTTATCTCATCATTTCTTCTATTCAATTTAGCTATGCTCCATTCAAGAGTAAGTTTAATAGTGTCTTCTGACATTCATTTTGGTCTTTTCTTCTTTTTCTGTCTTTTTAATGATCTTTTGCTTTCTTCATGTTGATGTCATCTCACAACTCATCTGGTCTTTGGTCACTGGTGTTCAATGTATCAAATCTATTCTTCAGATGGTCTCTAAATTCAGGTGGGATATAATCAAGGTGTTCTTTGGACTCTCATGGACTTGTTTTAATTTTCTTCAGCTTCAATTTGAACTTGTATATTAACAATTGATTGTCTGTTCCAAAGCTTCAAGTTCCTGACCTCATTTTGATGGATAATATTGAGCTTCTCCATTGCCTCTTTCCACAAATGTAGTCAATTTGATTCCTGTGTATTATATCTGGCAAGGTCCAGTTGTAAAGCTGCTGTTTATGTTGTTGAAAAAGGGTATTTTTAATAAATAAATCATTGTGCTTGCAAAATTCTATCACAGAATTGTATATGTCTCCTGGTGCACAAGTTACTCTGGGGTATCAGCCTGTTCCTAAAAGTATTGTCCAGTGTCAAATGCCTACTCTCTGGTTTGGTTTTCCTTCCAGCTCAGAGTTCTATCCAATACTCTCCTCTCCATTAAATTTGTCATATGTATCAATTAGGATTCAAGATTGTGATTTAAAAAAAAAAAAAAAGCCCAACTCAGGCTTTCAACAATGGTTTATCTAATATAAATAACAAAAGTACAAATAAATAGATGAAGTCTTATAAAAATTAAAAACTTTTGTTCATCAAAAGACTGTACCAAAAAAGTGAAAAGATAAGCTACTGACTGGGAAAATATCTTCAGAAACTATATATCCATCAAGAATCTAAATATATATATATATATATATATCTTTGACAACTTAACAGCAAAAAGACAAATAACCCAAAGATAAAATGGGCAAAGGACTTGAGCAGACATTTCAGCAAAGAAGACATTCAAATGGCAAGTGTATAGAGACCAAAGTTTATTAGTGGTTACCAGGGACAGGAAGGAGAGGGAAAGGGAGAGTTAATGGTGATGGAAAAATCACATTGATCAGGGGTAGGGTTTCATAGTCAATTATAGTAAGTGCTGTCAATAAATTGTACAATTATAAACAATTGAATTGGCAAAAGTTGTATGATAGACATACAACAATGACAAAAAAAAAAAAAAAGAGTAGCTGCTGAGTCTGCTTATGTACAACAAAACACCTCATGGGGTTTGGTTCCTTGGTGCTCTAATCATTTCTTTTAGAAGGATCAGCACAAGACTGGTCCCTATGAGCAAAGGTTAATGTTACCCCAATTGTCCAGCTTTTCCAAACTACGGTACCACTCCATCATCTCTAACATCAACTTCTCCTCCTCCCCTCAGTACTCTCCCTCCCATTGTAGGGTTCCATATTTCAATACAACATCTCACAGAACTCATGGACTGCCAAAGAAATGGCTCATGAGGTTGTGGAGGCTGGCAAGTCCCAAATCCATAGGTCAGGTGTCAGTCTGGAGGATTCTCCTCATTCATGTGGTTGCAGGGACTGATGAATCCAAACTGGGAAGTCAGATGATTGGTTGTTGTCTCAAGCCCCAGAACCAGGGGTGAGAAGATGATGAACCAGATGCAAGATCCAGAGCATGATAGTAAACTCTGCCAAAGCATTCATATATATATATATATATATGAATATGTATATAATATGTGTATATATAATATATACACCTTCAGAGAAACTAAGGGTAGTGACTTGAATCACACCCACTAGTATGGCAAGACTCAAGATACATCCCACCCTGATCCTGCCTCATTAACATAACAGATAACTCCCCCCAAAATGGGACCAGAACCATAGGCATAGAGGTTAGGATTCATAATATATCACACAATGGAGAACTATGGCTAGAAGGGACATATTAAGTAATTCACTGCACTGCACTTGGTTTGAAGGCTTAGGGTGATGGTTTCATGGGACATCCCACTTAATTGGCCTAATAATGTATTCAGTGCTTCTGTTCTATCTCCTAGCTCGTTGCTTAGTATCTGGTGTCTTAAAAGCTTGCAGTTGGCCATCCAAGGCACAATAATTGATCTATATTCACCTGGAGCAACAGAGAAAGAAGGAGAGTCAGGAATAGGAGGAAGATATGGAATGTGTGTCTAATTTCCTTCATAAACAACTGCTTCCTTTGCCATGAGACCAGAACTGAAATGTGCCCAGCTACATAATGCCTAAGGCACTTGACTGCTAACCAGAAGGCTGGTAGTTCAAACCCACCAGCCACTTCTTCGAAGAAAGATTGGGCAATCTACTTCCATAGTTACTGCCTAAGACACCTAAAGAGGGGTCGCTATGAGTCAGATCCAACTCCACACCAGTGAGCTTGTTTTTTTTTTTTTTTTACCATTACTGAACATTTTGATTAAAGATTCATAGATGAATCTTGATCAAACAGGGGGAAATACAGATACAGAACAAAATTTCAAATTCTCATGGACTCTAGACTTTGGAGCTATGGAGTTTGGATGACCCCCCAAACTATTGTCCTGAGATAATCTTTACACCTTAAACCAAAAATATTCCCTGAAGTCTTCTTAAAACCAAACACTAGCTTAGCTTAACCAGTAAACAAGTTCTGCCTTGAGCACTGTGCTTTTTTTAAGAACTATATAAACGAAACCAACCCTGATGCCATTGAGTTTATCCCTATATAAAAGAATTATATATATAGGATCAAATTGACAACAGCATCTTGAAAGATTAAATAATAACTTTAGAGGGCAGTGAGTTTATGCTAATGAGGGAGGAATGATTCGGAAAAGGAGGGTGAGAATGGTTGCACAACTTGAAGAATGTAACCAATGTCACTAAACTGTACAAGTAGAAAACTGTTGAATTGGTGTATGTTTTGTTGTGTATGGTCTCAACAACAACAAAATGAATGAAATTTAGAAAAAGATTGGGGGGAATAAAACAAACAGCCCAACTGAGGTAAGGTTAAGCTTAAAAAAGTCGAGGGAGGAAGAATGTATTGGGTTGAATGATTAAGCAGTTTGGAGAGGGAACAATTTGATCTTGGTCCCAATAGTGCTGACTTACTTAGCTCAGTGTGTCTATCCATCTGCAGACTGGCTGCCTCTGCCTTGCCTC
>NW_006921613.1:18885503-18934563 GCF_000298275.1 Orycteropus afer afer | reverse complement strand
AAACCCACCAGCCACTCCTCGGAAGGAAGATTGGGCAATCTACTTCCATAGTGATACTGCCTCGGAAACCCAAGGAGGGGTCGCTGTGAGTCGGGTCCAACTCAATGGCACATAACAACAACAACAACAGACCCCATTTAACTTTGAACTGTGTGGGCTCTGGTAGAAGTCTTGTGCCTCTCTCTCTTCATTCCCATCCCCTGTCCCTCCTTCTCTCCCTCTCTGGTTCTTGTTGTTTTCTCACTCAGATGAAGCCAGCTGCCAAGTTGTACACAGCCCTGTGGCAAGGTCCATATGGCAAGGCAGCCTCAGACCAAAAGTTCATGAATAACTGAGTCTTGTGGGTGTCCATGTGAGTGAGCTTGGTTGGAGGTGGAACCTTCTCCAGTTGAGACTTGAAATGACTGCAGCCATGGCCAAGACCTTGACTACAGAGGGCCAGCTAAGTCATGCCTGGGTTCCTGATCCACAGAAACTGAATGAGCTCCAGGAAAGTATTGTCAAGAGATGAAGAATGTGGCCAACCTGACCTTGTTCCTGAACTATAAGGAAATATAAGATTTCACCTTTTAGGATGATATGGTGTTTTGATTACTTCAAGCCACTCTAACAGAAAATATCACAGGTGGATGGCTTTAACAAACAGTTTATTCTCTTACAGTTTTGGAGGCTAGAAGTCTGAGTTCAAAGTGCCAGGATCTAGGGGCTAGGTGAAAAAGTCCCTTGACCTTGGGCTTCAGCTCTGTCTCCTGCTTCCAGCCCTATGAAGCTGCAGGCTTTCTTCACACTGGCAGCTGCTGGCTGCTAAGGCTGACAAACCCAAGGTTGACAAGTAAAAAGACACAGGCCCGTTATTACAAAACCACACAGCAGGTCATTGATTCAAGTCCATTAAGAGCTCCAAGATTCGCAGACAACATGGCAGGCTGCTGGACAACGACTGGGCTACATTCAGGATTCAAGTGTGCCAAAAGCTAGAGACCTTCCTCAAAGTTGGTTCTTATATACTGGAACCAGACCACATTCCTAAAGCAGCTACTCAGCTATTCTAGTACATTCCACCATGGAGTTGACTACCAGTCTCACCATGGGGAATAACTACATCCAGCTGCCTAGCCATTCAAAACCAGGCCCAGCCAAGCTGACACATAACCTAAACTACCACATAGGGTTGTTCTGTTTTCTTATGGATACCCTACATCAGCTTAAATAAATTCTCTTTTATTCCTAAGTTACTAATGGTTTTTCATAAAACTGGGTTTATCTGATAGAGCGTGGTGAGAATCCCAAGACTATGGCCCCTAATTACACTTCAGGTCTGGAATTGAACTCATTCCTGTGGCTTTCAGCCAAACAATATATAATCAGGCATATAGGGGTGAACATTTACATCAGGTAAATAAACTCCTTAGAACAAGCAATCACGGGAGAACAGAAGGGCAGTATTTGCACAGGGAAATATCTCAGGAGGCAGGAATGCATAGGAAAGAAGGACACAGGGAAGAGGTAACTACAGGGAAGAAGAGGGAAGAGAGCTGTTACATTGTGGGGAATTATAGTCAATGTCATGAAACAAAATGTGTATGAACTGCTGTGTGGAAAATGAATTTGCTCAGTAAACTTTCACTCAAATCATAATAAATTAAAACTGGGTTTATTGAGAATATTTCAAAAATCCCAAATTTGTGTAAAAATTTTATCAAGCAATTACTTTTATGGGAGCTCTGGTGCTGTAGTGCCTAATGCATTTGACTGCTAACCAGAAGGCTGGCGGTTCAAACCCACAAGCCACTCCTTAGAAGGAAGATTGGGCAATCTACTTCCATAGAGATACTGCCTTGGAAACCCAAGGAGGGGTCGCTATGAGTCGAATCTGACTGGACAGCAGTGAATTTTTGTTAATTACTTTTATATTGTTATTCTCCTTTGGGCTATAAATTGTTAAATAAAATGTATAAGTTTTGTAACGTGAAACCTTTCTTGAAAGTTAAAACCAACTTGTTCAGGAAGAAATATCTTTATTTTTCTTTTTCCTTTATTCTTTCCTTGCCAGTCCTACGGCCACCACATGTTGAGCGATGGGCAAAGTGTCAGTGCAGTCTTGGACTAATGACAAGACAGTTTGTCAGGCCTTCCTGATTCTGCCCCTGGCTTTGGGCCTGGCCCAGGAGGCGCTACAGTCTGCAGGAAGAGCCTTGTGCAATCCACATGGGAACTTTTAGGTGGGGACCTGACAGGTGCCAAGTCACAGTCATTACCCAGGTCAGGGTTGACAGGGCTTCCTGGTCCTTGGGGAATTCAGGGCCTGGGGTGTAACAGCAGCTAGTCAGCTCAGGGATCAGATGAAGCAAACACACTCATGCACATTTGCACACTCAAAAAAAAAAACAAAAAACTCACTGCCATCCAGTCAATTCCAACTCATAGCAATCCCCGTTGGGTTTCCGAGGCAGTAAATCTTTTTTTGTGTGTGTGTGTGTGTGATTTGGATGAAAGTTTACAGAGCAAATTCACTTTCCATACAGCACTTCACATACACTTTGTCTCATGACATTGACTACAATTGACCACAATGCAACAGCTCCCCTCCCACTTCCTCCCTATAGTTACCTCTTCCCTGTGTCCATTCCTCCATGCACTCCTGCCCCCTGAGCTGTCTCCCGGTGCATAAGCAGCCCTTCTTTCTCCCATGATTGTTCTCTCCAAGGAGTGCATCTACCTCAGGTAAATGTTCAACTCATATGCAAGGCAGTAAATCTTAAAGTAGATTGCCCAGTCTTCCTTCTGTGGTGTGGCTGGTGGGTTTGAACTGCCAACCTTTCGGTTAGCAGTCAAATGCCTTAGGCACTAGGCCATCAGAGCTCCTCACACACCAGGTATTGCCTGGAGCGTCAGCCCAGCCCACACCAGGGGCTGTATGGGACTCCTTTCAGCTCCCTCGCTCCCTCTTTTCTTCCCTCTCTCCCTCTCTCTCTCCAGTACAAAGTACAAGTACCAGTTTCCACAGACACTCCTCAATTCGTGGTGACCCCATTGCTGTCAGAGTAGAACTGTGCTTTATGGGGTTTTCCATGGCTTATTTTTTGGGTAGTAGATCACTAGGCCTTTTTTTCCAAAGCACACCTGAGTGGGGAAATTCTACAATTGAGTTCTTAGCAATTTTTACCTAGGAGGCAGAGGAAAAGGGCAGGTCTAAACCAGCCACTCCTCGGAAGGAAGGTTGGGCAATCCTACTTCCGTAGTGATACTGCCTCGGAAACCCAAGGAGGGGTCGCTATGAGTCAGGGCTGACTCGATGGCACATAACAACAACAACAACAAAGCTATAACTAGCAAAGAAGCAGCAATCCCTCTGGTTAGCTAGAAAAGGGCATGTTTGGTCATTTTTGTGATTCCAGTGTGCTCTTGTTTTGTCTGTATTCAGACACAATTACTGAGTGACCCTGTCTGATGCTGGTGTTCTGTGATACTGTTTATGTTCATCAGGAGGACACCATGGCCCAGAAGCAGTCGGGAGGTCACTTTTCAGCTGCTGTTTTCTTTCTCATCCCTGAGTTTCATCATTGATAAAGTGATGATAAAAAATAATAGCAAACACATTAGGTGATTGTGAGAGTTAAGAGAAATAATGTGAAATGCTTGGAACAAAATAAAATTTAATAACCAGGAGATACCATCATCATCATTGTTTATATATTATTATATATACATATATATAAGACTTTGTAATAAAATGTGGAAGGTGAAGAATCAAAGTAAAGCCAAATACACAATAGGCAGAGGGAAGACGGATCCATTGGAGAGGTCATCTGTCCTGAAGTTCTCACTGTGACACCAATTTGAGGCCAGGGTGGCAATAGTGTGAGTGTGTATGCATGCATGTGTGTGAGAGTGTGCATGTGTGTGCCCATGTGTGCACATGTGTAAGTGTGCATGTTGTGTGGCTTTGAGTGTGGGAGATAAGAGGCAAGTGTGTTCAGGACGTACTGTGATCGCTGATGCCCGCAACCACTGCTCCAGTCAGTCAGTCTGCAGCCTTCCTATCTAGCACCTGAAGCTTGCACCCTAAATCTGTTCTGTTCAGGCATGGAAATAATTAAGTGTGAATATTTGTCTGGTCCAACCAACTGTGCCACACATTGGTCAGGGGAAGAGTTCACTGCTGGCTCCTCTCAAACCAGTCATGGCTGTAAATGAGAGCTTTAGGTAGGACACAGTGCCCTGAGCAGTCAGACCAGTGGCAGAGGTGGCCTGGGCTTGAGAAGGCAGGGAAACTCCAGCTGAGGGAAGGCCTGTCTGGGCCTGGCTGTGGATTGAGTTAAGCCACCAGCCCCTGGAGAGGTACAGTGGGGCCCTCAGGGTCCTGGAATCCCCAGGCAGACTCATGTCTGCACCCCTGCTGGCCTGGTCCCTGAGGTGTGGTACTTCAGGGCCTTCCTCAAGGCCTGCAGGATGCCATCCTGGCTGTTCTGCACGTTGTACTCACTGAGGTGCAGAAGACGGTCAAAGTCTTCCTCCTTGTATGTCATATTGAATAGGGAATAGGGTGAGGCAGCTCCGGTGAGATCCACTTGACCAGCCGGGAGCTCTGTAGGACTGCGCTGGACACCTGCACAGGGTGGGAGGGCAGTTAGGGGCAGGACACAGAGGCCTCCCCAACTGGACAGGGTTAAGTAAGCCTGGAGTCTGGCCCAGATAAAGGTTGTTTCCCACTAAAGGGGATCCTTGCCTTTCTCCCAGTTCTCTGTGTGCTTTGTGCAGAAATATAAATATGTGTTATTGTTGGGTACCATTGAGTCAATTCTGATGCACAATGACCCTACAGGACAGAGTAGAACTACCCCATAGGGTTTCCTAGAATGTAAACTTTGTGGGATCAGATCGCTAGGTCTTCTGCAGAGTGGCTAGTGGGTTCGAACTGCTGACTTTTGGTTAGCAGCAAGTACTTAATGATATATTTTGAGATTTAATTGTTTACTGCTCCCTGAATTTCCTTGTGACATCCCACTTCTTCCAGAATTTGGGCAGCCCCAGAGTATCTCAAAGGAAGGGGGAAGGTGGGAACAGATGGAATAAGGAAGTCAACTGTGTTAGTGAATGGATTCTGAAAACTCATGGTGAAAATAAGAGACTGAAAAGCAAGGGCTTTTGCTTTGTAAGAACCAGTCTTTGTTGAAAGAGAAATAGTTCTTTGGAGTTCCAAAATGAGGCTGAGCATGCTAAGGGCAAAGTTGGAAGACTTGGAATTATGGTGGAAACTAGGAAGCTGGGAATAATGCATAAAGGCAAACATTTGTTTTTCCCACCAAAAAGGGACAGAAGTCTGACCAGTTGGTGAGAGGAAAGGATTGGAAGAAATTGATGAGAGTTTAGATTTTGGGTCCTGATGTGTCCCTGTCTCCAGCCTGGGCTGAGGTAGGATGATAAAAAGGCCAATGGAAACCCCAGGTAGGTTTAGGGGAATCTGAGAGAGATGGGATGAGGGCCTCTCTTTCCTGCTGGTTTAGCCTGGAGAACCCCGATGAATCAGCCTTCAACTTGGTGCTAGAGAAGTGGTACAGACTGGGCCTCTGGATCAGGGATTTTGGAACACCACTCCAGAGAACAGAGGAGCCAGATGGAGTTATACAGACTGAAGGGAGGGAGGGGAAGCAGAAGGTCACAAGCACAGTGACCTTGCCCATTAACAATAGAGGCCAGGGCACCATGTCCAAGACTAGCCTTATGCCTTGTCCTGGTCAGACTCTCCTCCCTCTGCTCAATAGCAGGGGCATCTGGAAGGGGCTCAGGATGTGCCTACCTGGCTAAGAGGGACTGGAGAGGCTGCCTCACCTGGGGCTGAGTGGTCCTTGAAGGAGGTGTTGACCAGTGGGAAGTGCAGCAGGACAGGGGCCTCAGGGCAGTTGGGGTCAGAGAAGAGGTAGCACTCCCTGGGCTGGTGGAGGTCCTGAGGGCTCAGCTCCACACGGGGGAAGGGCAGGCCCTGGCCCCGGCAGTACAGTTCGGTCTGCTGCAGTACCTGGGGAGAGGGTGGGCCAGAGAGAACCCAGCTGCTCCCAAATCATCCCAAATCAAGGCTCTAGAAAATGCCAGGGTGGTTCCAACCCACAATGGCTCCCTTGGTGTCAAGACCACATCCTAGTTTGGTTCTGTTTGTGACCCAGTTATACTACATAGTGCCTTGGAGGGAGTCTAAGGATCCCAGTGGCTTGCAATATCTTTTTATTAAAATCTTTAGGTGGGCTACAGACCCAGCACCACCATATTTGTATTGCTATTGCTGCATTAGTCAAGCCCCAGAACTCAGAGGATCTCAATAGGGGACCCACTTCTGCATTACAGACCTATCCCCCAGAGAGCCCTAGAATGGGTCTGTGGGTGGGTGTGGAGATACCTAGAGTCTCCTCCCAGCTCCTTTTCAGACTCCTCCTCTTAGGATAGGGGGATAGGGTTGAGGTTCTCCCTGTTCACCTGTTCTGGGAGCCAGGGCCCTAGCATCATACCCCTTCCCAATCGAGGAAACTGGCAGGAGCCTGTCACACTTCCATACCCTTGGGGACCCAGGAGATCTGGGCCAGTGGCTAAGTGGCCCTTCCACCTGTCCTTAGAGCTTAGCCTGGCTGACAGAAGGCCTTGGGTTTCCATGGCAGCCTTGGGGTAGTCATAAGTACCTCAAAGGGTGAGGATAAGGAATAGTCAAAGGAGAGGATGAGGTCCAGCCTGCGGCCTGATCTGAACATAGAAGGACAGCTGGTGTTGATGAAATAGCCGGTGTCCACCAGGCAGAGCTGAGGCTCCTGTGGGGTCAGCTGACCAGGGGTACAGTCCAGCTGGCAGTCTGATGGGGGAGGCAGCCATAGTCAGGGGCAGCCACTCTGCCACCAATTGTCCACTCTGCCCTCTTGACACCACAAATGCATCCACATCCCTCTCTTGCTTCTGGTTACCCTCCCTGATGCAACTGCTACATACCCCTCCCCCCAAGACTTTCAAATGGATTCTTCTCTAGCCATACCCCAGAAGTGGATCCTGTGACCTCCAAGCCCTCTCTAAGTTCCTAGCTTGAGCCATTCCCACTCAGAAGTCCAACCTTATTACCTGGGAGCACATAGGCATGGCCCTTACCTGCCCAGGTAGAGAAGTCTTTCTGCCTACAGTAGTCCTGGTGCAGCTGGAGGCCTTGGAGGAAGTTGGAGGTGCACTGGTAGAGCGGCCTATTTTTTAGGAAGCCCTTGAAAGCCTGGGCCAGTGCTGTTCCAGGCTGTAGCCACAAGGCCTCTAGGTATGAGCAGGTCCCTGAGGAGGCAGGGGGCTCCTTCTCTGTGGCCAGAGAAAGAGACACTGGTCCCTTAGAGGGCTAGGAATGCCTGGTTCTTGGCCCTTCTTTCCCTCTCACAGCCCACTCTACAAGCAGTGTCTGAAGAGGAAAAGACCTCAACCCAGGCATCCCTCAGTGTCCCCTTTCCTACCTATGTTCCTCATCTTGTCCTTGATGTGCTGTTTCCAGGCTTCCCCAGAGCTGGTGAAGTCATGCCAGAGATCCAGCAAGTTCAGGGAGAAAATGTTACTCCAGATACCTGAAGGGCCAGACCCCGTGGTTTTACCCTTAGATGTTGGTGGAAAATGGGAGCAGGGAGGAGGACTGCCCCTGCAATGGCTTCTCCCCACAGCCTACCCTCCCTTGCCTCATGCTAGGCCTCTGCCCAGACCTGAGCTACAGGAATCATGTCCAGGCAGAGAGGCCTGGCCCAGGACTGGCCAGGGCCTTCAGAGTGACCCCCTCACCTTCCAGAAAGCAGATCCGGGACTCAGGGACCTTCCTTATTAGCCGCCCCATGAAGAAGTCAGAGCCCAAGAGCTCGGAGGGGATGAAGGCACCATACTTCAGGAACCCAATCTCATAGGGGGAGAACTCGACCCACTCTAACAGGGGAGAAGGGAGAGACAGGGATGTGAGGGGACGAGATCAGGGCCCAAGACATTGCCCCCAGCAGGTCTCAGTCACCCTCCTGCAGGTGTAGGCATCAATTCAGCAGGTGCAACAAATGCAGACTCCTAGACAGACCACTCCCTGACCCAGCCCCTTGTCCACATCCTCACCCAGAGCACAGAGTCCCCTTAGCTCACTTCTGAGCCCTTTGGAACCAAGACCCTTCCAGAGGATAAGCAATCTGGAAAGGAGTTTCATGTTTGAATTCTCTGCGGACTCTCAGCAGCCAGAGGATGTGTGTGTGTGTGTGTGTGTGTGTTGGGGGTGGAGTGGCCAGGACTGTACCCTTGAAGTCGAGGGTCTCCAGATTGTTCTCTTTGACATTGAGGCTCAAGTAGAGTGGCAGAGGGTTCTGGCCTCGCTTCAGTGCTTCTCTCTGCCCTGACAGCGTCTGCTGCATCTCCTGAAGAGGGGGACATGAGGGACTGAGTGAGGTTGGGAGCACCCCTGAGGTGGCAACTCCACCAAGCAGATGCAAGGTAGGGATCCAGGTTGGGGGTGAGGTGGCAGCCCCTCCATTGAGCCTTTTCTCCATTTAGAGGGATTTGGGGGGCATAGATGGGGTGTGCACATTCAGTTCCCACTCCCACCTCCATGTTCTGACCAGCCCCATACACAGGGTTGCTGTGTATGCCATTGCTGATCATGCACCATTTGTCTCCAGGCAGCACCATGTACAAAGTCTACAATGCCAACAGTGCCCCTGTACCCTGCATTTTGGTTCAAGTTGCCCTGTCTTTATGTGTCAAGTGGTGGAATGGATGTGGACACTGATTCAGACACAAAGGGACAGGTACATGCTTACACACACGCACAAGTACTAGTTGAAGAAAGGACACAGGAATGTCCTTTTAGCATCCATTGTAAGTTATACCAGGGAATGGACTGCCCCTTATGGATACACCTTGACGTAGTTCAAGTTCTAACCCCTCCCAGATGGTTTCCCAACATCCATGCCTCCCCCTCATCTTCCTCCTTCTTTCCTACTTTACAGAATGAGTTTATTTATTTTTTTCTTGCCTTCTATTTCTTATTTTATATTCAATAAAACTCTAGCTCTTTGAAAGCAAGGACCATGCTAGCCTTTTTCTGGGAGCCTATACAGAGCCTCACCTAATTCTAGCGGCACAGAACCAACACCAGTTGCCATCAAGTCATCTCTGACTCATGGCAACCCCATGTGTGTCAGAGTAGAACTTTGTTCCACAGTGTTTCTGTCTTAGTTATCTAGTGCTGCTATTACACAAACACCACATGTGAGTGGCTTTAAAAAAACAAAAATTTATTTTCTTACACTTCAGGAGGCTAAAAATTTGAATTCAGAGCACTGGCTCTAGGGGAAGCCTTTCTCTCTCTGATGGTCTCTTCAGGTTCTGTTTCCTGGATCCTTGAAGATCTTCATGTGTCATGGCATCGATCTTTACCCTCTCTCTTCTCTAGTACCTTATTTAACCTCTTTTATATCTCAAAAGATCCTGCCTCATTAACATAACAAATATAACCCATCCCAAAATAGGATTATAACAACTGCGTAGAGGTTACGCTTTTGGGGGACATAATTCAATCCATAACAGTTTCCAATGGCTAATTTTGAGGAAGTAGATTGCCAAGTCTTTCTTCCAAGGTGTCTCTGGGTGGCCCTGAACCAATGACCCTTTGGTTAGCAGTACTATTTGCACCACCCAGGGACTCCCACTGAGTTCTAGAGTCACAGAAGAGTCTCATTATGTCCTAGACCAGAGATGCAAATATCTATAATGTTATCATTGCAGCTAAATAAATAAACTGAAAAGTTTTTGTATTGGGACAATTTTTAAAATTGCTGTTCATCCTTAAGAACACATAAATATCAAATAATTCAAATTTTTATTATTGTGAACTGTGAGAAACTAATTAGGTTTGCCTTTTTTAAAATGACATAAGTCATGACTGATGGATGAAGTGATAATTAAATAAAACTTTTCTTTATAGCCTAGGATCAAACTGAATTTTCTAGTGTCTTATAAAACGAACTGTTTAATCAGGCTTCTCCCACTCTACAGTAGCTCACTGCTGCCACCTGGTAGAAAAGCCAGTTATTAAAACACAAAACTGAATGAAATTGAGCCTTCAAAACTGAACACAAATTTAAACCATAGATTCAATGAGTACAAAGGACCTATTAATAAAATGAAAAATACTTTAGTAATTGTATTTTCAGTCAAGATGTTCAGTTAAAAAAAGAAATGTAGACTTCATTTCTGATAATGATGTTTAAATTCCTGTTCATTTAGATTACCTGCTGCACTGAAAATAGTAAAAATGTGAGATTAAAAAACTTTCACAAAAATCTATTTAAAACAATGAAGAGCAGCAAAGAAAGTAAGGAACCATCAGGCCAAACTCTAAAGGCAATGAGAACCCAGAGATATAAATGAATGCCTGAGTATCCAAGCCACTTTGCCCTGATGGCATTTGTCAATTGTGGCAAACTTGGGCCTCAAGTTTTTCATGCTATGATGGTTAATTTTCTGTGTCAACTTGGTCGGCTGTGATTCCCGGTGGTGTGGCCAAAATCTAGTTGCTGTTCCACAAGGCAATCAATTGAATGGAATAACCTTCCATAATGTGATATAATCAATCAATCCGTTGAAAGGGGAGTTTCCTTAGGGTATGTTCTGCCTCAAGACTATAAATAGATATTTTGGCAGAATGTTCTTTTTCAGTCTTCATTTGACATTCTCCCATCACTGATCTGTGGATCTTGGGACACAAGCTTGCAGATCTCTCCAGCTTGCCACCTTGTATGGAATTTGGACTTTCCTGGCATAGCGCCTAAGGCACTTGACTGCTAACCAAAAGGCTGGCAATTCAAACCCACCAGCCACTCCTCAGAAGGAATACTGGGCAATCTACTTCTGTAAACCCAAGGAGGGGTTCTCTGTGAGTCAGATCCGACTCGACAGCAGTATACGACAACAACATAATCACATGAGACAATTCTCTGAAGAAAATCAAGCTACCTCCCTCTCTCTCTCTCTCTCAATATATCTATGTATCTATATTTATCTGTCTGTCTGTCTATCTGTCCATATCACTGGTTCTGTTTCTCCAGAGAACCCTAAGAAACATGTCTACGTAGCAAAAAGAACAGAAGTCATGGTGCAGGCCTGATCACACAGGGAGACTGGGAGCCCCAAGGACAAGAGAGATCCAGAAATAAGCTCACCCATTACTATGCCAACCCCAGAAAATTGCAGGATAAGTAAAATAAAGTGGTTTTAGCAATGTCACTGACTCTTAAACACAGTGCAAAAGCTGTATTTCCATAACTAACCTTGATACTGACTGGTCCCTGGCTATTGGAAATCCATGTGTATTCCATGGCAATTAACTGAGAATAACCTGGGAAGACCCTAACACATGGTTAGGGTGGTTCCCACATCCTTTAGCAACTGGCGCTGGCCTCTCTCACCCCGCAGGACATGTGCGTGCCCTCCAGCAGTGTGGGTGCTCCGCCTCCTCCCACACTCCAGCCCAGGGCACAGGTGCATACCTGGCCATGCAGCATGTTCTCCAGCACGAGGGCCCACAGGTCCACAAAGGTGGTAGTGTAGCCCTGTTCAGTCCGTAGATTCAGTTCCTGGTAGTAGTTCCTCAGATGCTGTGGGGAGAAGGCCTCCACCTTATTCTTGGCCATATGCTTGCGGGCATGTTGGATGGGTCCCTCGAGGTCCAGCTGCGACCACTCAGGGTCCCCATACAGGTGGGCCATTGTCCTTGGAGAGTAGCAGGACAAGGTCAGCAGGAGGCTGAGGCCAAGCACAGGTCACTGTAACTCCTCCTTACCATCCTTAAGCCTCTCCTAATACATGCCTCCTGCCACCAAGAATCCCCCTTCTTGAAATCGTGTCTCTAGACCAGCACTGTCCAATGTAAATATAATGTGAGCCATATACATAATTTTAAATCTTCTAGGATCTTTGGTGGCATAGTGCCTAAGGCATTTGACTGCTAACCAGAAGGCTTGTGGTTCAAACCCACTAGCCACTCCTTGGAAGGAAGATTGGGCAATCTACTTCTGTAGTGATACTACCTTGGAAACCCAAGGAGGGGTCACTATGAGTTGGTTGGATCTGACTCAACAGCAGTGAGTTTGGTTTTTTTTGGAGTAGCCACATTAAAAAGATTTTTTAAAAAAGGTGAAATTAATTCTAATAATGTATTTTATTTTATTCAATATATCCATGTATCTTTACCATTTCAAGACATAATCAGTATGAAAAATTATTGACATAATTTACATTCCTTTTTTCAAATCAAGTCTTCAAAGTTCACTACATAGTTTATACTTACAGCACATCTCCATTTAGACCAGTCATATTACAGGTGCTCAGCACCCACATGTGGCTAGTGACTACGAGTATCTACAGCACAGCTCTAGACCTTACTTTTCCTAACTTTGCAGGCTATCCTGAAGTCCTTTAATATGATGCCTGTCAACAGCTGTCATCTAAACCCCTCTGAGGTTTTAGACGTTAACAGCTTTTCTTCTTATTCCTGAAAATCACATTTCTGTAAGATTCAAAGGAATGAATCTCTAACAGTGAAATGTTCCATGGATAGGGTAGGTGTTATAGGTAGATAATGTTGTCCTTAGATAAAATAGCATCTCCTAGCCTCAATTTAGTCATCTATACTGTGTGGGAAGGACTCTGGTGGTGCAGTGCCTAAGGCATTTGACTGCTAACCAGAAGTTTCGTGGTTCAAACCCACCAGATGCTGTGCAGAAGGAAGATGGAGCAATCTACTTCCATAAAGATTTACCACCTCAGAAACCCAATGGGGGTCGCTACGAGTCAGAATGAACTTGATGGCAGTGAGTTTGGTTTGGTTTTTGTTATACTGTATGGACAGTAAGAGCGACTACCTTAGAGAGGGTTTGTGAGGATTAGAAGGAAAAGAATTACCAAATTAGAGCTTCTCTTATGGGTCAGAAGTTTGTCAAGCATTTTACTTGGGTTATCTCACTACAATTCTATGGAGTATACAGTATTACTCTCCCCATTTTGGAGATGAGTCAACTAAGAATCAAAGGAGATGGGTTGCTCAAGTTCACTTAGCCAGTAAGTGGTGGAGCTAAGACTCAAATCCAATAAGCTACCTCATACCCCTTCAGTAATGTCTGAGAATGGACCTCTTGCATCACCAGGCTCATATAAGGATTTTGTAAATGTTTCCTTCCTTTTGAGAGAGCTTTCTTGATGCCCAATAGACCACACTGTTCACACCCACGTGGCATCCCCATATAGAAGGTCCCTCCAGCATTCACGCCTCCCCTCTCTGGGCCTTGGTCATCTCTGCTAGTTCCAAGAGTCCTCACCATGTAGAGCCTGAGGTACCACTGAAGTAGGTCACACAGTCAAGGAGGCCCAGCTTTTGCAGGGCTAACAGGTGGCCATAGAGTGAGGTCATGGCCCGGGCACCCCCTCCGGTGGCCATGATGCCCACAATGGGGACCTGGAGTACACACAGACAAATCAAAGGGCAAGGATGTAGCTGCCTCCATCAGCTCTCTGCCTCCAGGAAACAGAGCCTTTCAGAGTCAAGGTTGGAGCTAGAACCCAGCCCCTACTCAGGACAGAGCCCAGAACAGGGGCCCAAAGGGAATGAGAACCCCAAAGCTTACCCGTATTCCCATATCTCCCTTTATATGGTACTTCCATAAAGATACTGCCTCGGAAACCCAAGGAGGGGTCACTATGAGTCACAACCAACTTGACGGCAGTGAGTTTGGTTTGGGTTTGTTTACCTAGTCTGCAGACGGGAGTGTCTGGAAAGAGTATAGGTATCAGGCACTCCCTTAAGGCACCCCCAAACCTCATCTTCCTGCAGGTCCTCCTCCAGCTGCAGGGCCTGCTTCAGGGCCTTGGCCACCACTTGCTTCCTTCTGCTCAGGAAGGCCTGCTCCTCTGCACACAGGTCAAAGCCAAGGTGCACATCCAACTCGTTGGGGCTGCAGCAGTGAAGGATCCAGGGGTCAGGAGGCACATGCATAGCTCAGCCACGAGCTGGCCAAGCCCACAGTGAGCTTCCAGATGACCTTCCAACTTCCAACCCAAGACGACCATTTTCCACAGCATTCCTCATGACACCACACTACAGATACAGATGTCCCTTACCAGCTCTCTGCCTTGAGCTGCAGCTTCATTCCTGGGGCCTAAAATCAAGGTAAGAGAACCTGCTCAGAAAGTCCTGGGCTGTGAGGGGGACATGGTTGTCCCCTGCAGGTGTTGGACTCCCCCTGCCCTCATTCTTCCTGGCATTGCTCATCCAGTTGGGGCTACTTACATTTGGGGCAGGAACATCAATGGTCATCTCCTTCCCCATGGTCAAGGACCTCAGGGGAACAGTGAGGTGTCCAGCTGAGTTGTCTGAATTCCAGCCATTATCTGTGGAGCTCTGGAAGAAAATATTCATTCACTCACTCACTTACTCACTCACTCATTCATTCATTCATTTAATAAATCCTTACAGAGTAGCTAGGCCCAGTGATCCACACAGACACAGTCCTTCCTTGATAGTCACTAATAATTACTAAAATAATAATAGTTAACATTTACTTAATGCAAGGTCATTTTTTAAATTAAATAACCCACATTAATTTATATAAAGAGCTCTGGTGGCACAGTGCCTAAAGCATTTGACTGCTAACCAGAAGCTTGGCTGTTCAAACCCATCAGCTGCTCCATGGAAGGAAGATGGGGCAATTTAATTCTGTAAAGATTTTCTGGCTTGGAAACACAGTGGGGGTTGCTATATGTCAGAACTGATTTGATAGAAATTGGTTTGGTTTTTTTTTTTATTTTTTGGTATATAACAAGTTCTGGTGGTGTAATGGTTAAGCAATTAGGCTCCTAACCAAAAGGTAGGAAGTTTGAACCCACCAGCTTCTCCTTGGGAGAAAGATGAGGCAATCTGCCTTTGTAAAGATCTATAGCATTAGAAACCCTATGGGGTCGCTGTGACTTGTAATTGACTCAATGGCAGTGGGTTGGTTTTTTGTTTTTTGTTTTTTTTGATATTACTTTATATGTTTCCTTTGTCAGTTATATAAAGGCAATAAACCAAAAAACCAAACTCACTGCCATCAAATCGGGTCTGACTCATAGAGACCCCACTTTGAGTTTCCGAAGCGGTATCTCTACAGAAGTAGCTTGCCCAATCTTCTTTCTGAGGAGTGGCTGGTGGGTTTGAACTGCCAGCCTTCTGGTTAGCAGGCAAATGCCTTAACCACTACACCACCAGAACCCCCATAAAGGCAATAAGCAGTATGATATGATAGAGTAGACAAAGGCAGAGTGTATGGGGTCTGTTTTAGGTGAGGAATCGAGGAAGGCCTCTCTGAAGAGGCACCATTTAAGCTGAGATGTGAAGAAGGAGGAGTAGGCAGCCTTGGAAGAGCCAGAGAAAAAGTGCTTGGTATGCTGGAAAAGCAAGAAGAGAGAAGTGTGTCTGCAGCATTGTGAATAAGGCGGAACACGAAACAAAATGAAGCAGCAGAGATGGACAGGGGCCAGGCTGTGCAGGGCCTAGTACAGCATTGGGGGAAAAATTGAAGGGTTTAAACACTGACATGGCTGTAGTGGCCCCACCACCACTACCACCCCAGCTTCTTGTAATCCTTGATGTCTATTGGCAAGAGAGTGGGGCTTAACTAAGGAGGCTGACAAGACCACAAAGGGGCAGGCCTTGCAGGGGAAGGCCAGGGAGGGGCCTGCAGCAACTGCAGCATCTGGAATTGGCCCACTCACCCGGAGGCGCCCACTCAGCTCTGTCTCCTGGGCTGCCATGTAGTGGAAGCAGAAGTCAGAGGCTGTGCCCAGGGTCAATGTCTTTGTATCCTCATATGAACCCTTCAGCATCAGCTCCAGCTCCAATTTGTCCTGATCTGGGGGAAAGAATAGGCAGGCAAGAGTGATACAGGGTTTGTTAGTTTGAGGGAAAAAAGAGCCCAGAGCTCCAGCTCAGACCCAGGAAACTGACAATAATGTCTGGACGCGGCTGAGACCTGGAAGTCTTGACCATAGTACATTGGATTCTGAAAAGAGACCCTCCCCAGCCTGCTGAGCCTCACAATCCTGACGCAACATGCTTTCCCCCAGATCAGGGAACCGTCCCTCCCAGAGAAGACCTGTTGCTTTGTGGATGAGAAAGGAAGGGCAGACTGTACCTTGCTTGCTCATGACCCTGTGAAGTTCTCCCAGTTACCCTCACCTACCCCCTACTCTCACCTGCAGGTTCCAGGCAGAGCCCAGAGCTGGTTCTGAGCAGGTCTTACCTTGGGCCATGGCCATGTTCTCTGTGCTGTTCAGATGCACATCCAGACATGACAGCTCTCGGGCCTGGGACAGACCACATCATGGGCAGAGGGCTCTGCTGGGTACACTGAAGTCCCCTCAGCCTCAGCCCTCTGAGCCTCACTGTCCCAAACCCACCACACACGGAACAAGAAGTGGGGCCCAGGGTGGGACTGGATGCAGAAACCCCATAGCCCAGCTCTGATCCGTGCCCTGGATGGCTAACCCAGGTGCTCTGGAGCAGCCAGGAGAACAGCAGCTCCACCACCTCCCCAGTCCTCCTAGCTTTGCTAAAGATCTGGAATCTCTGAAAGACTGCCAGCTCTCAGGCACGCTTCTTTTCTCCGATGTTTCTATTGTAGCCTAGATTTGGAGGATGTGTTCAACTACAATGGTTCTCCAACAGTGCTATGTAAACCACTGGCTTATAGGATGATGGAATAGATATCAAAGAGATATCAGAGGAACATTTGAAACTTCAGTGACTAGAATATTTCCTAGCTGCCCTCTGCTTCAGCAACTTGCCCATTGTGCTTTGTGCGTTTTCTTGTAAAGCACACAGCATCGTTGTGGGGTGCCACTGACCCTCTCCTATACAAGTTACCAGTTGTGTTGAGTGGACTCTGACTCATGGCAACCCCATGTGTGTCCAAGTAGAACTGTATATGCTCCATAAGGTATTATGGCTGATTTTTTGGAAATAGATCACTAGGCCTTTCCTTCAAGGCATCTCTGGATGGATTCAAGCTTCCAATCTTTTGGTTAGCAGTAAAGCATGTTAACTCTTGCACCATTCAGGGACTCTGACCTTCTATACAACTGCTGACTTTATTGATCTATCCATCAGATAAGAGACAGCAGCCATGAAATCAAAACCTACTGCCATCTAGTAGATTCCATTTCATAGTGACCATTTAGGACAGAGTAGAAGTGCCGCATAGGGCTTCTAAGACTGTAAATCTTTACAGAAGCAAACCGCTTCATTTTTGCCTCACAGAGTGGCTGGTGGATTCGAACTGTTGACCTTTTGGTTAGCAGCCAAGCACTTTAACACCTTTAACCACTGTGCTACCAGACTTCCTTCAGCTGCCATAGATAAGAATTTATATTGATGTGTATTTGAAAAAGTAACACTAGCCTGTCAAACAGGCACTTGCAGAACTGAGAATGAGTGCCTCCAGCCACTCCTCTGAAGGAAGATGGGGCAACCTACTTCAGGAAGGTTGGGCATTCCTACTTCCGTAGTGATACTGCCTTGGAAACCCAAGGAGGGGTCGCTATGAGTCGGGGCCGACTCAATGGCAAACAACAACAACAACAACAACAACTTCCATAGTGATACCATCTCTGAAACCCAAGGAGGGGTCACTATGAGTCGCATCTGACACCACTGCAGTGAAGTGGTTTTTCTTGTTGTTGTTGTTTTTTATCTTTTGTGCCCTAGGCCTTACCGCCAGGTCACATCAATGCTCACTCACTCACTGCAATCCAGAACTCCCACATCAATGCTACAGGACCACATTTGAGTAGCAAGCTTCTAATGCAGCACCCACCACCCACCACCTAGTGCACTGCATTTTTGTGATCTTGCTGTTTTAGGTATGAGAACCAGGATCCTCTCCGTTGCCCCAAAGAGGAGTTGATCAACCCCCTGATCTGTGGAGTCACTAGGGGAGTGCAGGGTGTGCAGACCGCACTCCCTGACACTGTCAGAGGGGCTGACACCAAAATGACTTTAGGGTCCACAGTAGCAGCAGGCCGGAGCCGAAGTGATGCCAGGCCCGCACCAAGGCGGTGGCATCACTGGCATTGGTGTCACCCATCTCCCAGTGCGGTAACTCATCACTCCCCCACCTGTCACCCGCCAGTCAGGATCCAAGCGGGCGAACTGTGGTACCCACCACTGGGTGGAGAGGAGGGTCTAGGTCTTGGCCAAAGCGAGAAGGGAGGAGTTGTGACGATCGGTGGGCCGGGAGGGCGGGGTGGGTACTATAGCGCAGTGCTCAGACCTGCACAGGGGAGGGGCCGGGCCAGCCGCTTCCCCCAGGGGAAGGGTAGTGGGGACAAGGGGACAAGGAGCAAGACAGATGGTTTGCTGGCCAGCCCCGCTCGCTGGGGCATTGATAATCAACTCCAGGGATGCTACTCTCCCTGACCCTATCCCAGATCTCCTAGAACAGAAGCACAAAACCCTGGAAACTCACTCTGAGTCTCAGTTATCTCAGTCTTAACAACTTGAAAGTGGGCCTGGTTGCATGACATCACTCTTCCAGTATTAAGAACTGAGTTCATCACACATGGCCAAACACTTTGGGGACCACCTAAACTTCCTCCAATACTTCCTCAACTGGGAGACCCGGTGGCACAGTGCCTAAGGCATTTAACTGCTAAGCAGAGGACTGGTGGTTCAAACTCACCAGCTGCTCCTCAGAAGGAAGATTGGGCAATCTACTTCGGTAGACACACTGCCTTGGAATCCCAAGGAGGGATCACTATGAGTCAGGACCAACTCGCTGGCAATAAGTTTGGTTTTGGTTTTCTCAGCTAGAACATCCTCTCAGCAGAGCCTGTCTCCCCTCCCACCAAGTTTCCAAGGCTATACATCTTTACAGAAGTAGATTGCCCCATCTTTCTTCTGTGGAGTGGCTGGTGGGTTTGAACCACTGACCTTCTGATTAAAAGCCAAATGCCTTATCCACTACGCCACCAGAGCACCTTTCTCATTAGGCCTAGGTACCTCCACACCAGACAGCCCTTGACCAGAGCCACAGATGACCACCTGAGAGGCCAGGGGTGGTTTTAACACAAATTCCTGTGCATGCCTCACCCCATCTGGCTCACACCCCAGGCAGCTGCCCTTGGGCTCATTCTACCCCAGGGTCTGCTCTGAGGCACTCCCTTTCAGCACACCCTCATGAGCCTGGGGAAGTAGTTACCACAAGGACGTTGTTGGTGATGAGGTTTTCTGGTCTCTCCAACCTGTAAAAATCAAACCATCTAGAGTCTGGCCTTGCAGAGGCAAATGCTTCCTGCATTGACCTGCACCCCTCCCAGTCAAAACTGATATGGGGACTCCCTGGGTGGTGCTGAGGGCTTCTAAGTCCTGCATAAGGTTCAGGATGAGGATGAGTTGCTTCTAAAGAAGGGCAGGTGGAGGAGATTAAGTAGGACAGAGAAAACATTGACCTTCCTCTCCTCATTTCTTGAGGTAGATTTCTCTGGCAGAGGTAGGGAAACGAGGAATACTGAATTTTGACTGGACTGACCAACAGGGAGATCTGGATCAGGCCCAGAGTGCTCATTCCCTAAATAGTGCCTGGGTCCCCAGACACTCCTTGCCTGTGTGACAGTACTCACATTTTCTCTACTAGGAACTCCATGTCCAGCTCCACCTGAAATCAAAGTTGAAAACAAGTTATCAATGTTTACATGCAAACTTCAGAGTTGATAGTTCTTTTATGTGCATTGTCTCATTATCTCAAGCAGCCTCTAAAGCAGACACTGTATTACAATTATTCCCATTTCATAGATGAAGAAATTAAAGCTTAGGGAAAGAAGATGGGCCACCTCCCCAAGTCACCCATAGTTCATAAATCGGCAGAGAGCAGATTTCCCCTCCCTTCTGGGTCCCAAAACTCTGGGCAAAGCTGAGGGGAAGTCAAGAGCACAGGTTGAGAGAGGCTGAAGGATGATCAGCAACTATTTCCTCTTCCTCTTGAGGGGGATCCAGAGCCCAGAGCTTGGCCCACCCCACTCTATGGGTTTCACCCTCCTGGATAGAGAACATAGAGATCTTCATAAAGCAGGACTTGGACACCATGAAGAGGAGCCCTGGTAGCACCGTGGTTAAAGAGCTCGGCTGCTCACCAAAGGGTCTGCAGTTCAAACCCACCAGCCACTCTGCAGGAGAATGATGTATCAGTTTGCTTCTGTAAAGATGTATAGCCCTGGGAACTCTATGGGGCAGTTCTACTCTGTCCTATAGGGTGCCTATGAGTTGGAATCAACTAGGTGATAGGGAGTTTGGTTTGGGGGCACCATAAGAGAAGCAGGGGCAGGGATCAGGAGTGATGGAGCCCACAATGGCCCCCAAGGGTTGGTTAAAATGAATTGCATTTTGAGAGGCATCAGGAAGTTTTCTACTACCCAATACCTCCCTCCCACCGATGACTAAAATTCCTCCACGGAGTGATTCAGTCCATAGAGACAAAGTCAAGCCTTCTGTCTTCCTATTAAAATACAAATATCACTGGGAGGGGTTTCCATCTTTCTGTGAATGAGTTAGACCCAGAAGCATGCCAACAGATGGGAGAAACTGAGTAACTTCCTCATCCAGGAACTGGGAGAGGCGGGAGCCCGGGGGAACTTCCCCACCCACCTGGGGACTCCAGGAGAAGGTCTTCCGCAGCAGCTTGCCAGGGAGGACTTCTGAGACATCATAGAGAAACTTGACGAAGAGATCATCGTTTTTAACTGAGTCTTCATCATAGATGCTCAGCTCCAGAATGTTCTAGAGATTCAAGGACAGTAACAGCACATTATCTCCTCATAGCAATAATAGTGCACATCTGTTAAACCCCACTTGATGCCCAGGGCCAGAAAGAGGCCTCCATTCTTTGTGCTTCGAATTTAAAATGACTGTAAAAAGATGTATAAGGAAATCTGGCAAAGTTCCTAAATTTCCCCTTCTAATTTTTGGTGTTTTAATCAAAATTAAAATTCTCTCAAAGAATTTCCCCTTCCTTTTTCCCTCTCTCCTTGGATTTTCTGGTTCCCTGAGGCATTCTACATCCCAGGGAGAAGCTTATTTATGGAAGACAGCTCCTATGGCAATTGTTTTTCTTCTTCTTCTTCAACTTTTTATTGTGATTTGGGTGAAATTTTACAAAGCAGATTCAGCAATTATTTTTAAATTGCTGAATGATCTCTTACAGCTGGCAATGGAAACTGCAATGGGTAACAGAAACTGCTCATTGGCACCATTACCCCTCCACTGGCACCCAGCGCATGCACCATACCTGCCATACCTTAGATATGCCTCTGGTGACAGGCACTGTACTAGGAGTCTTTCTTCCATTCCCTCATTTAACCTCACAACAACTCAGTCAAGAAGAGACGCTTATTGTCTCCATTGATAGATGGGCATAGACAGGAAGAAGTTAGCTAGAGGTGAACCATATAGCCAGGTGGTGGAAAGACCATATACATTCACATATTCTTTCATTGTACATGCAGGCCAAGGCACAAAGATACCCTCCTTCCCACCGTTTCTCTGACTGAGCCTTTGAGGAAGGTGTGCCCTACTGAGAAACTTCCCTGTGAGAGGTACAATCTGTCCTCAGGTGGGTGGTCACGGATACCCTGGTCTTTACCTTGACCTGACTCTGGATTCTGAAGGTGAAAGTCTCATTCCATACAGGGTGGTTGGAATTGGTGACCGTCTTGGTCTTAAACGTTGTTCCAGGTACAGTGGGCAGCTGCAGGATCACATATGGGTCAGCCTTGCTCACTGCCAGTCAAGAGAACAGTGGTGAGAGAGAACTTTCCACATCCCTCTCCAGGGGCCTCTCCAGTTTCCTGCCAAGACCCCAGTGGCTACGTAGGCAGCCCAGGCTGGTCCCAAGGTACTTGTCTGGCCCTTTACCATGGGTTCCGGTCACCTCTACATCCCTCCTGGAGCCCAGGAGACAATTACTCACAAAGGTCAGCCCAGGGTAGGTTCCGTGCCTCCAGGACTTTCACGGTGAGCTGCCAGCAGGCAGAAGCCTTCTGGAGAGAAATATGAACAGACTGAGTCCCTCCTGTTCACTCTCTTGCACAGACCTCCTGCTCCACTACAAGAGCCCCCAGCTGTGGACACCCTTCATCACTCTGTGCTGAGGCTTCTACCCAGATACTTGGTGATGTTGATCCACTGCCAGGCATCCAGGGCAGTTCCCTGGGGACCAAACAACCTTTGCCCACCACTCATCTTGGGGTCATGAGAAGGACAGACCACACTCTCGGGGGCAGAATTTGTGGGACGCCCACCCTTCAGGGATGGGACTGTACAACATAGTGGAGAAAGCCAGGACCTGAGGCCAAGGCATGGCCACCCAACTGGACATGTCATTTTGGGGTCTGGCACCCAGAGCTCCCAGGAAGGGCAGCCCTGTTGTGAAAGGCAGAACAAAGGTGCATTTTTCCCATGGACCAACTGCAAAGAAGGCACATAGAGAACATTGTCTTAAAATGAACCCTGCCCAAGAGGATCACCTATGGAGTACATGGCCCCAAACATGAAGAGCCTATATGGGAGCTGTAGGAAAGGAGGTTGAAGGGGATGCTGCCATCAGGAAAGAGCTTTGCTGGTACCAGGGAATGATAGGAACTGCCCAGCAAGGAGGGCACTCTGCAGGGCCACAGGATGACACCACTCACACCCAAGTGTATGAAACAGCAAACTTTGAAATACAATATGGCAGCCCTGATGAAGAACCCTCAGAAGTACCCCCATGAGAGGAAACACCTGTGCCGGGGCAGAATGACCCAGAAGATTCTGCATCCAGGTTTGACTCACACTAAGTAGGATCTCATCTGCCCCTTTTCTTCTTCTTCTCTGTGCCCACCCTGAGGGAGGGAGCATGGTGCTTAAGTGGTGGGTATTTGACATTGCATGACTGAGAGACAGCAGCTGACTGGGTTCCTGCTTTGCACCCTCCCAACCAATCCCACTTCTCCAAGCCTCTATCCATGTGCTCCAGAGGTCTTGGCTCACACCACCAAGAACTAGTCTGCTCTGCACAGATGTCCAAGACCCTCCATTGCTACCTGCTAGTGGCTGGCTTCATGGCTTTGAGGACCCAACCCTCCACTCCCCACAGAGAACCTAAAGGGATGACTGGGCCACAGCAAAGCCACACATAACTATAGCCCCTGCCCCATACCCTCCTACCCTGGCTCCTGCATCTTCCCTGTCCTGTGTCTCGACAGCCATCATTCCTGTCAGCTTTCCAGCAGAGCATCCATGACCCTCCAGCAAGGTAGATCCTTGTTTCTCCTTTTTGGCAGTGCCGGATTACCCAATGCTCAAGGTAAGCACAGGCTTATTTGTGTTTACTTACTAATTTATAGTGAATAATTTTACATTTTTTTTCACCACATCAAAGATTCTCCTTCTAGGTATGGCTGGCATCTGTCTCATGTGAATTTGTTCACTAGAGATTAGTGAATGGCACAGGTAGGCCCATGCTTACCTTACTACTCGGTAATCCACCTCTGCTTCTTGGGAATTAACTTCAGTGACACTTTCAACTCTGTAGGCCTTAAGCCAGAAGTTGTCATTGGCAGAGATTTAATGATTGATTCTTTTATACACCTGGCTCCATTTCCGGCCCCGCACCCAGATTCCTCAGCTGCGTCTCACAGGAAACGTGATGGCCAAGAACCTGGAGCCCTGGAGGGTGTTGTGCTTCAACACCCTACTTCAAGATGAGGGAGGGCCCAGCCTTGTTCCCCCTGCTCCTCCAGCCAAGTCAGGGAGTGCCCATGGGTCCACAGCCTCAGGTGATGCTTCAAAGCCATTTGGGGGCCGACTCGACGGCAAACAACAACAACAACAAGAAGTATCCCTAGTAGCCCACTTCTAGCCAGTCACTATCTCCAGTTCAAGCATGGTTGCCCATTTCTCCCACAGCCACTGAGCACCTCTCTCCCTTAGAAAGTCCACAGTTCTCTGGCAGGGTATTGTTTCCTAAGGTGAAACCCGGTCCCCTTTGTCTCTAAGACCATTGCTAACATAGAGCACCCAAGGATGGGCTGTGATAATAATTAAAATGACTATTCTCTATTAGGAGGCAGGAGGTATACATGTCAGAAGCACAGTCTGGAACCAGATTGTCTGGATTTAATCCTGGTCTTGCCGCTTTCTTGCTGAATTGACCTTGAGAAAGTTATTTAACTTCTCTGTGTTTTGGTTCTCATCTGTAACGGGAGTAATAGTAGTACTGATCTCAAAGAATGTTCTGAGTCTAAAGATGTTAATAGCTGTAGAATGCTTAGAAGAATGCTTAACAAAAACAGCAAGCAGTTTCCTATTATTATTTAGTGAATACTTAATGTCTCTAGGTGCTGTACTAAGCATAAGACATATTCTGATTTGATTTGGTCTCCCAACAACCTCATAAGATAATACCTTCGTTCCTTGACCCTATTTACAGATTAGGAAACTGAGGCACAGAAATGTTAAGTAGTGTGTCCAAGGTCATAGAGTTAGTAGGTGACAGAGTCAGAGTCAAACCCAGGTGTTTAAGGCCAGAACTCACGACTCCTGTGGTTTTGTTTCTTTGTAAAAGCATACAAAGACTGTACTGAGATCTAGACACCAAAATTTCATAGATTTGTTTTTAAGTAATATTATTATTATTATTGAACTAACTAACATATAAACCAAAATGAGTCTTTTCTCCGGGGGCATTGGGGCCCAGTAAATAATTGGTCTCGGATGGGATTGGTCTCTCAGAGCTCCTGAGACACACAGGGTGAATTTTTAGCCCCAGCCAGTTCTAAGCAGTCTACTGCCCCACTGTTGTGGACTGTGGGCCTGGTGGTCTCCTTCTATGACACAAAGCTACCTGTGTTTGCTGATAGGGGTGTGTGAGCATGTGTGTATGGGGAAGGGTCTCTAAGACTCAGGGGAGGAATGAGGCCCTGGCTAACTAGACTTGTGTTTTCAGGGCTCCTGCTTCTATGATTCTGCTCCTCTATCCCCATCCACTCTATATCCCCAAGCACACACACCCTCACCCTCTGCCTCTCATCCTCTGCCTCTCTGCCTAGGCAGAGACCCCAGGTATGAGAGCCAGGCCCACTCCAGAGACCAGAATCACTCTGATTTCAGCTGTGGCAAGATTCTCAGGATGAACTCTGGCCCCAGGCCCTCCCCTGATTGGTGCCCATATTGGCAAATACATTACCTGGTAAGGATGGCCAGGTGATTCCTTCAGTGATAGGCTCTCCATGCCAACTCTTCTGCTCCACTCCAGGCTCAGCACCCAACAAGAATGCCTGTTCCTGGCTGGGTGACAGTAACTATCTCAATGAAATGGGACTGACTGTGACTCTGTCAGTCCCAGAGGAACCACAATCCTGTATAAAGAGGCTGGCACTCCACTCCCAGGTCACTCCCTCAACCCAGTACCTTCCCTTCTTCCCCAAGAGGCTGGGCCAACCAGCATCTCAAGAAACATCTGGCTGGGCTCCAGGATCCACAGGTGGAGCATCCCTTCCAGACCTGGCAGAAGTTGCAGCCAACTCTTCTCTGGAGCAGTGTCAGGAAGCTGGTTCCCCTGAGGTTGAAGACAGAGTATTGGTAGGTGAGGCAGAGATGAGGAAACCATTGCAGCCCAGCCCTAGTCCAAGGCCAGCCAGCTTTGAGGAAAGAAGGCCTAAACACCTGAAAGCAGACAAAGGGCCACAGCTCCTAGACAGTCCCTGCTGTCAAGTCTGGGTTACAGTAATGCAGACATTCATGGAGGTGGGTCTTGTGCTAGCATTTTATCCTCACCTGCCCCTAAACAGAGATCTGAGAGTTGCTGAGGGATTGGACAGCACTCAGACTCTAGGCCCCTCATGACCTGAACTCCATCCACCCTCACACCCGCACGTTTAGCTGGTCGTAGGCAGTTAAACCAGTTACCATTTTGTGGACTTTGACTCATGGAGACCCCGTATCTGTCAGAGTAGAACTGTGCTCCATAGAGTTTTGACTGCTTTTTCCAAAAGTATGTTGCTAGGCTTTTATTTTCTGAGGTGCCTCTGGGTGGACTCACCTCCAACCCTTCCATTAGCATTAACCATTTGCACTAGTCAGGAACTTCCCTAGGAGTTTAGAGAGTTTCTGTTAGAATCAAATGGCAAGCTTTATGATAGGGTGAAAGGGAGCAGTCAGGAAATTTTTAGAGTAATAATTCTGTAGAACAAAACTTCATGACATCACTTAACTGTTTAAACTATTCAGTGTGCACAATAGCATTAAATCTGTCCTAAAATGACATAAATTCACTATCTAATTGAACAATAATGGCTTATTTTGCAAGGCAAATGAAATTGCATTAATGTGAAATTATTAAAAATGCATCTAAAATGTCTTATTGCAGAATTGGCCAAAAAAGAAAATTACTAATGGTCTACGAACAAGTGGAAAATAAATGAATGAATATTTCTAATTTGCATGAACCAGGTTTACATAAAAAAAAACAACAGTAAATATAAAATGTAGAAAACTGCAAAGAACGACTTATCACAAAACCAAAAAAAACAAACCCACTGCTATCGAATTTATTTCAATTCATAGTGATCCCCATTGGGTTCTGAGGCAATAAACCTTTACAGAAGTAGATTGCCCAGACTTCCTTCTTTCCTTCCACAGAATGGTGGTGGGTTTGAACCACCAAACTTCTGGTTAGAAGTTAAATGCCTTAGGCAGTGCACCACCAGAGCTCCTTTAACTTATTACAAAGTGAGTCATAAATACAGCGATGTACAAAGTCACCCAACAGGTAAGTGGCAGAGCTCAGTTTCTACTTGGACTTCTCTGGACTGGAAGCATATGCACCATTCCCCCACCCCACCCCCCGACTGGGCTCAGCTTGACCTGGAGCCTATGCACAAAAACTGTCCTCATTATTCATGGCTTCAGTAGTTTGGGCCAGACTCAGGGCACTCCTGGACCTCAGGAGTCTTAAGAAAATGAGTCCTCCTGGGGTGTAAATTAACATTTTCTCTCCAAACTAATGTGAGCACCCCTTGGGTAACTTAGAGAGGTGGAGCTGTGGCATCATCCCCTACTACGTGACTCTCAGCCCCAGGCCTCCACACCAACATGAGAGGGCCAGGTACCATCCCCAGTCCTCCAAAACAGAGCCCCTGGGCTCAGCTGGTTGGGTTGGGAGGAGGACTTGGCCCTCAGTTTCCCCTTCTGTCTATGGGTGATGTGGTTGATGCTGGGCCTGGGGAAAACCATGAAATTACTGACTCAGAGATTTTTAATTTGGGGCTAGGGTCCATGGATGGGATTTAGGGCAGTTGCAAGAGTCCCTGAAATTATATGCAAAATTAGGTAAGTAGGGTGCATGGGAATGTTTCTGGAAAAAGGGTCTAGGGCAGCACTATCCAGTAGATACATAATGCTAGCCACATGTCCTATTACATTTTCTAGTAGCCACATTCAGAAAAGTAAAAACATACAAGTGAAATAGATTTTTAATATATTACATAACAAATATATAATTACATAATTAAATGATATATTTTATATAATCCAATATATCTAAGATGTTACCAATTCAATATGTAATCAATATATAAAATTTTTTAGATAGCTTTCATTTTTTTTTCATACTAAGTCTTCAAATTTACTGGGTGTTTTATGCTTACAACAACACATTACAATTCAGACTAGCTACATTTCAAGTGCTCAGTAGCCACATCTGGCTAGTGGCTACCATATTGGACAGTGTAGGTCTTTCATCAGATTCTCCAAAGAGTTTTATGACAAAGATTAAAGACCACTGTTCAATGGGTCAACTTGGTTATTCATAAGAGGGCCACAGCGTTCTGCCTATGAACCTATTTCTGAGAGAACATATTTAGGACCCTGTTTCCCATGATTTATGTGCCAAGACTTAGAAATTTACTTGGTTGAGACCCAAGGTAGGGAGAGTGAGGGGTGGAACAGAGAAGCAAAGTTATTATTCCCAGGCTAAAGTAGTGAAGATCTCTATCTGCAAGGGCAGTGATTAGGAAGCAGAGAAGGGAAGAGGTGGGCCAAGAAGGACAAAGGTCAGGATGAGAAGATAGAAGAGAGCAGAGGTGTATGAAGATGGTCAGTCTGAAACAGGGCCGAGCAGCACAGCTGGGCATGGAAGAGGCCACATGCTGTTCACGCAGGACAACGGGATCCTCAGGAGAAGAGCATGTCTGTAGGTTCCACCAGAGCAAGGCTGACCCCAGCTGACAAGCTGAAGGAGGTCTTGAGCACCTATAGTTTCCATGATGTTATCTCTTCTCCCTTGTTGGGCTTCAACCTTCTGCCTTCTCTTCTCAAAATTTGCTCACACACACACTCAATGAACATCTATTGTTTTTTTCACTCAGTATTTATACCTCCTTTACTTTTCTTCTGGTAAAAATACAGCCCAAATTTCCTCTGGGGAACCATCCCTTTCCCACTCTCCATTGCCATGGTTTAGGTGGTATTGATACCACCTCCAGCTGCAAAAATGCATGTTTAAATAGACAGTCATATACAGTGAACATTTACATTAAGGTAGATACATTCCGTAGAACAATCAGTCATGGGAGAACAGAAAAGCAGTATTTGCATAGGGTGATAGCTCAGGGGGCAGGAAAACATAGGAAAGGTCACAGGGAAGAGGTAACTATAGGGAGGAAGAAGGAAGAGAGCTGTACATTGTGGGAAGTTGCAGTCAATGTCATGAAACAAAAAAAAAAAAAAAGAATTTGCTCTGTATCCTTTCACCCAAGTCACAATTAAAAGAAAAAAAAATGCATGTTTAGCATTTGACTAATCAGTGCATGGAATCCCTCTGGCCATGGTGATAGGTTCGTTAGACACTTGACCCAACTCGGTCCAGGAAAAGTAAATCCTGGTACCTGAACTTCTGGAAGAGATCTTTCCTGCTGAATGAGATATGAAGCTGGAGCTGTTGAATGTAGCCATCTTGCCACCATATAAAGACACCTGTCAGAAAATGGAACCAATAATAATACTCAAAAAAAAAATAAACTCACTGCCGTTCAGTCAATTCAACTCATAGCGACCCTTCCTTGGGTTTCAGAGGCGGTATCTCTATGCAAGTAGATTGCCTAATCTTCCTTCTGAAGAGTGGCTGGTGGGTTTGAACCACCACCTTCTGGTTAATAGTCAAATGCCTTAGGTTAATAGTTAATTAACATAATACTTATCATGTGCCAGCTGAGATGGGTTTAGTGTGAAGTAATGATGCGTAGACCCAGGTCTTCCTCTTGCACATGCCCTTCCAAGGCTTTGAGAGAAGCCCTAGCAGTAAGTCCTTGTGATCATACATTTTGGTAAGAAGAAACTATTTTAACTATAGCTGATTGAGACCACTGTGTTTCCATTTCTACATCCCCTCTTTTAGTGTTGATGTAACTGTAGTTATTTTAATATCTAGTAAAGGAGAAGTTGAGTTAGAGATACATTTAATTTTGGTTTAGTGGGACATATTTATAGATTTGCAGTCAGTTTCATGTACAGTTAAGTTATCACTAACTATTCTGGTTTAGGAGTAATTTCCAGAAAACTCATCTGGCATTGTGACATAAAAGTACAAGGCCAAATGTTATACTGTAATATAAATGTGTTCTTTGGTGCCAAAAGAATTAGATAGAGGAAGAGGAGTGTTTTGGCCCTCTTGCACTGCTCTAGCATAAAATACCACAAATGGGTGGCTTTAACAACCAGAAGATTCTTCTCTCACAGTTTTGGAGGCTAGAAGTCCGAGTTCAAAGTGCCAAGCTCTAGGGGCTGGGTGAAGACCCCTTGACATTGGGCTTCAGCTCTGCTTCTTGCTCCTGGTCCAGCCTCAGCAGCCACCAACTGCTGGCTGCTGAGGCTGACAAATCCAAGGGTGACAAATAAAATGGCACAGTCCCAAGATTACCAAGCCACATGGCAGGCCACTAATTCCAATCCAGAGACAGTCCCAACACAGGCAGGAAACATGGCAGGCTGCTGAATGAAGACTCAGCTACATTCAGGGTCCAAGCATGCCAAAAAGCTCAGAGACTTTTCTTAGTGTTTCTTCTCATATACTAGAAGCTGACCACATCCCTAAGGCAGCTATTCAGCTGCTCCAGTAGATTCTACCATGAAGCTGATTACCAGTCTTATCACAGGGAATAACTACATCCAGCCGCCCAGCCACTCAACCAGGCCCAGCCAAGTTGACACACAATTTAACTACCACAAGAAGCAAGGCTCAATATACACAGAGCCAGAAGCTGGTCTATGGAAAATTCATCCAAACAGACACATAAAATTGTAAGTGGAGGAATTCATTTTCTTTGACACCTCATCAAAATGGAAGTTCTTTCCTGAAAGGGATGTTTTCAGTCATGCATTTTTTTTTCTCTTTTATCTAATGACAATCTTAAGAAATATAATTTGTCATAATTCCTTTGCTGCAAAACATCTTTAATAGCTCATATATGAGAGAAACTTGATAGAGGTCATGGCAGATTTTATTTTCCAAAGATGGTTGTGACAATATCTCCTGTCCTTCATGCTCTTCAAGAACCCTGCCACTCCCCAATCAAGAGAGGACAATTCTCCTTTTGTTGAATGAGTGGGTTTGTGACTCTCTTGTAACTAACAGAATGAAAAGGAACTGATATTATTTGACTCCCAAAGTTAGGTCATAAAAGGAGATACTTCTCCTTGATAGCCACAACACTCACACTCAGAGCCCTGGATCACTGTATAAGAAGTTTGACTGCCCCAAAGCTGCCATGCTGTGAGGAAGCCAAGCCAGATGGCGAAGTCATAAGGTCACAAATGGATATTGGAGTTGGCAGTCCTAGTGTTCAAGGACTCCCAGCCCAGAGTCCAGACATGTGAAAGAATGAGTCTTCAGATGGTTCCAGTCTCCAGTTGAGGATCACCTCTAGCCTTTAAGTCTTCCCATGGTGGGCCAGAGACAAGCCAAATCTTCTGTGTCCTCTCTGAATTTCTAAATCTATCAGCTTAATAAAGTGGTTGTTGTTTATGCCATTAAGTTTGGGGTAATTTGTTACATAGCAAATAGTAACTAAATTAGATTTTCCCAAATATGTTAACTATGTTAAAATATTACATGACTTTACCAATGAAGAGTTGTGAAGTAGAAAGAAACAGTCAATGATTAATACTTATTTACTACTGATAATAATAATAAAATATTTCAATTAACCAAACTAGAGGAAAGCTTGTTTTCTATTTGCTCTAAAGAAATGCTGTTACAAAACTGGTGTAAAATGTAGAGGCAATCAAGGAGTATCCAACAAAAAAAAAAAAATGAAGGAAAAAATGTATTACAAGGTGCATGAACACAAATACTTGTCTGTGTGATGATTTTTATGTTTATCAGATTTGCAAATTTTATATTTTTGTGTGATTTCTCTTACCATTTTAAATAAAAATTCACTCTCCCACCCAATTTTGTATCAACCTGTATAAATATCAGGCTCCATAGAACATGAGTTTGCTCCTATTCTATTCAAAGATATATTATATATATACCAAAACGAAATTCACTGCCATGGAGTCTGAACCCACTCAAAGAGACTCCTCCTTGGGTTTCTGAGTAGTATAACTATGGAAGTAGATTGCCCAACTTTCTTTCCGAGGAGCGGCTGATTGGTTTGAACCACCAGCCTTCTGGTTAGCAGTCACATGCCTTGTATATATATGTTGTTGTTGTTATGTGCACTATATATATATATATATATATATATATATATATATATATATAGTGTTGTTATGGGTTTCCTATGGAGTCTGGTAGCACAATGCCTAAGGCACTGGACTGCTAACCAGAAGGCTGGCGATTCAAACCCACCAGCCACTCCTTGGAAGGAAGGTTGGGCAATCTACTTCCGTAGTGATACTGCCTCAGCAACCCAAGGAAGGGTCGCTATGAGTCGGGTCCAACTCCAGGGCACATAACAACAACAACAACATATATATATAATTATACATCTTTATTCACTATCCTTATTTTATAAATGAGAAAATTGAGGCAAGAATTGGTTGAGGAACTGCCCCAGGTGACACTGAGAATCTATTCCAGAGACAGCGCTCTTAAACACTGTATGCCATACTATCTCTCTCCAGAGGAAGTGCAGGCAAGAAGGAGCATGATAGTCTCCTAACAAGCCTTCCCTGAAGGAAACAGATCTACTCATAGTTCCCATATACTTTAATCTTTAGTCTCTCCTCTCCCTTTCCCTTTCCCTAGAATAGCAGTCATTAGAATCACTCAATGACAGTGTCATAGGTGAGAGGAGGCAGCCGACATTGGTGAAGAAGGGCATGGGGCAGGTGCCCAGCTAAGTCTCAATTCCAGGCAAAAGCCCTGAAGCAGGTGGTAGGACAGATGGCAAGCTTTATGGTGTGAGGCAGGAATGACACATACTTCAGCATTTATCCCTAATTATCACATCAAAATCAAGGCACAGGCAAGTCTGCATTCTTGCCTTACAGGAAGTGGTTATTCACTCTCTTGACAAGAGGACAAGGACCATTTCTAGTCCAAAGCTGTAGGACCAGGTAGGAGAGGGACACACAGACCCTCCTTCATTCCAGGGCTATTGGAAAGGTAGAGTCTCTCTCTCAGCAAGGGGCAGGATACCACCCAGCCAATCCATTCATTCATTCAATAAAATGTATTGATATACAAAATGTATTTTAGCAGGTACCAGATAGAGAGATAGAGTAAAAACAGCCCAGATCCCCACTTCAGGAATCTTCCATTCAGGGTACAATCTCCTTCCACTCCATGTTTCTTGCTAATAGAGCATGTCACTGTTTTAGAACCTGGGATATTATACTGCAGGCTCCAGAGTGCTGGGGCACGTATCTGTCCCAGAACAGAGCTTCTGGAATTTCAAGATAAAGAGTCATGGAAGAATTGTAAACAAACATTACTCAACTAATTAACTTTGTCTGACAGCTGTGGTAGCAGGTATGTGAGCTTCAGGATAAGTTAAGAAATAGGAGTGTGTCTCAAGAGCTACTAATGTACCTGGACCAATCCCCATTCAGACCTCTTTGGCCTTCTCCATCTTTGGGGGCTCTCCTTGCCCCCTCATTCTGTCCTGTTAGTCTTTTCCTCCTGATTCCTCTTTTTATAAACCCTTCCATACATTGGAAATGTGTGTTTAATTTATTGCATTTATAAATATAGATTCTAGCTCATAGTTTTAAAAGGCTTTTATATATTTTCAAAGCACAAACCTAAAATTAAACTGTTTTGAGTATGAATAGGGGTCTCTAAGGATTTTTATTTCTGTGGACTAGTTGATCTCAACAGAAAAAAATCTTTCTCTAAATTCCAGTGGTGACCTTCCCCCACGAGATGTGGCAGGAGAACCCCCAATTCAGTCCCCATGTCCAGAGCCCCAGGCTACCTTCTGTGTTGTCAGGAGTTCATATGAAATTTCACCCTCCTCTCCTCACCCAAAGGACATCTGGTGGCATAGTGGGTAAGGCATTTGGCTGCTAACCAGAACGTCAGTGATTCTAATCCACCAGCTGCTCTGTGGAAGGAAGATGAAGCAATCTACTTCCATAAAGATTTACAGTCTTGGAAACCAATAAGGGTCGTTATGAGTCAGAATTGACTCGATGGTGGTAGGTTTGGTTTTTTAGGTCTCCCCACCCAGCATTGACTCATCTGAAATGTGATACTTTTCCTGTAAACATCCGACATGTCCACAATCCCCAACAGGGAGAACTGTAAGGCAATGATCATCTGTCCTGGGTTCCAAAGGTGTGTGGGGCACATCTGTGCCACCTGGAGGACCCGGAGCCTCAGCCAATCTGTTTTCTTCCTGAGCCTGAGGGCTCCCTCTCAGTGCTGAGGTGCTTTCCCCCTGCAGGGCAGGCAGGGAGTGACTTGGGCTGGAGCTGGGTGCTGAGGATCAAACCCAGCCCCTCCTCATCACAATCCCTCAGCAACGCCACAGTTGGTATCTTTTCTCATGTAAACCAAAAAACTCGCTGCCATTGAGTCGGATCCAACTCATAGCAAGCCCTCCTTGGGTTTCCGAGGCAGTATCACTACAGAAGTAGATTGCCCAATCTTCCTTCCAAGGAGTAGCTGGTGGGTTTGAACCGTCAGCCTTCTGGTTAGCAGTCAAATGCCTTAGGCAGTAACAAGATCTTAAATGTGTGTGTGTTTATGTGGGTGGGTATGTGTGTGTGTATAAGAGCTCTGGTAGCATAGTGCCTAAGGCACTTGACTGCTAACCAGAAGACTGGCGGTTCAAACCCCCAGACACTCCTTGGAAGGAAGGTTGGGCAATCTACTTCCGTAGTGATATTGCCTCAGAAACCCAAGGAGGGGTCACTATGAGTCGGGTCTGACTCGACGGCACATAACAACAACTATATATATATATATATATATATATATATACACACTCTTTTAATGTCTTGACTCTTCCTCTCTTCCTGTTCATCTCTCCCCACTCTGGCCAGTGGCACCCATTGCATTAGGGAGGATTGGGGTTGTTAAACTTGGAGATGAGAGAAAGAAAACCAATTGCCGTGGAATCAATTCTGAGTCAGAGCAGAACTGTGTTCCATAGGGTTTTAATAGCTAATTTTTTAGGAGTAGATCACCAGGCCTTTCTTCCAAGGCACTTCCAGGAGGGTTACAACCTCCAAACTTTGAGTTAGCAGCCAAGCTCATTAACCACACCACCCAGGGACTCCAGGAAAGAGAAAGGGGTCTTCATTCTGTTTTAAGACTCAGAACCAACTCTCAGCTCCATAGTGAGACTACACTTGAAGGCTGAGCATTGGGAGGAAAATAAAGAGTTTTCTGAATTCCAAAAGTTTCCTTTCATATATAATAAGCAAAGCTTTGAAGTCTGAGCCCATGAAGAGAAAGTATTTAGAGAAAGCAGCACCCACTTGGTATAAAATGAAAGGAGAGGGGGCAGGGAGAAGGATAAGAGGTCAAGTGTCTTAGCTCCCTCCCCAACTCCAAACTCAGGGGAGGTATTATGTATGAATGAATAATTGGGGTGAAACCCCATAACTATGGGCTTGGTTCTCTCTTCCACAGTTACCTTCTGAAAAAAGCCACACCCACTCAGAGAACCACCACGTCCAACATTGTGTTGTCCAACATTTTGTTGTCCAACATGGTAGTTGTTAGAAATGATTGAGGAAGGCGTCCAGGCAGGGAAGGGGCCAGCAATGATGTCCTCCAATCTTCCTTGGCCTTCTTCTGGTATGGGAGAGATTTACAAGTTATCTTGTGCTTCCATTGGGCTTGCAGAAGGTAGCTAAGCTGAGAGTCAGAGGCCTGCCTAGAGCCACTGTGGAGAGAGGTAAGGTGTGGCAAAAACTGTGAAGTGGTCAGCCTAGACCAAGCCATGGGCAGGTTCTGGATGGGGGCTACAGGCCATTCAGCACTGGGGGGTGAGAGTGAGGGGAGTGCCAGGAACAGGAGAGGTGAGACACCAGAGGAAGGCCAGGCAGCCGATGAAAAGGACCTTGTCCAGCCAGCTCAGAATGGGTCTTCAGTTCACCAACCTAAAATCTGCTAACCTCTCAGAGGTTCTCAATATTTGCTAGATCCAAGTGGGTGGGAAAAATGAGAAATAGAAGAGAGAAAGACATCTGCTAAGATCAAAAGATGCACCTGTGAAAGAGCCAGGAATTCAAACCAGGCCTTTCTCTCTGTCTGTCTGTCTCTGTCTTTGCCTCTCTCTCTACCTCTCTCTCTCTCTCTCTCTCTCTCTCACACACACACACACCCCACACACACACATACACACACACCATTTAGTTTCTAGGAACAATAAGCCCATATTTACATGGGGTAGCAGTTGTACAGTTGGCTAAAGTTCAAAGAGTTGACTGTGGGTAATTAGGGAGGAAACATTGTGCACGCCAACCAACTGGAGCTGGGCCAGGCTGAATCCATCACTCCACAGCCTTGGGAGGCTATTCAGAGAGGGCACTGAGTTATGATCCGCAGGCTGGAAAGCAGACAGGAGAAGCAGACAGTATAGTCAGTCAGAAACCCAGACCAGCAACTAAAAACAAAGTACCTGTGCAGACATGATCCTGAGGGAAAGAGGCCAGATATAAAAGAATACATACATGCTGCATGATTCCATTTATGCCAAGTTCTAGAACAGGCAAAATTAATCTTGGTATCAGAAGTTAGAATTGTGATTAACTTTAGTTAGGCTAAGGAGCTCGAGTGGCACAGTGTCTAAGACATTTGACTGCAAACAAGAAGGCTGGCAGTTTAAACCCACCAGCTGCTCTGAGGAAGGAATATGGGGCAATCCACTTCCGTAAGATTTACCACCTCGGAAACCCAATGGGCATCATTATGAGTCAGAATCCACTGATGGCAGTGGGTTATTTATTTTAGGTGAGGGTTATTTTCTGGAAGGAGGCACAAGGGAATCTTCAGATGTGATGAATATTCTGTATCTTGATTGTGACAATGGTTACTCAAATGTATACACATAAGTAAATAGTCATACTATACATCTATTATCTTGTGCTCTATTGTATATAAGTTATATTCAATTAAAAAGTATATGCCATTTCAAAAGTCTTCACATGTAGAAGAAAAAAAAATTAAAAAGTAATTAGAAGTCTGCAGTTGGGGAGTGGGGAAAGGGAGCTAAACAGGAAACTGATCGATGATTCAAACCCTTAGAAACGCTTTGGCATCTCTAAAGGTAAAGATGAAAGTGACTCTAAAAATAGGAAGACTGGTTTGAAGTTGACAGAAGTATCATAGTCACAAAGATTACCTGTCCAACCCCAGCAGATTAAAGATTTACTCTCTGGAGAGTATAAAAACTCAAGGAGAAAGGCACATAGCAAAAAGGAAGGTTCATTGGGAGTCCACATGCTGAAATAGGAGTCCCCCTCCCCAGATTTCTTTCCCTACTCAGCTCTGAGAATGCTGTCACCCCGCTGTACACCTCCCCTGCCACCCCTTGCCACTACCACCAGGCAAGAGAACAGAAGATTCTCTTCCAGGGAAACTGACTAACACAACAGGAAAAAAATAACTAACAACACCAGCAGGTAAGAGGTATACAACCCATGCCCAGGTCCCTACCTGGTCAACTTATAGTGAAGTCCCTGTTCAATCAGGTCAGACTGTGTACACAGAGCTTCCAGTGAGTATTTTAGTGTTTCATTATAACATGAACAAAAAAACCAGGGATCACTAAACATTTGAAGAAATCCTCTGACATGACAACTGAATATCAAAAGTACAAGCCAAATAAAGAGACTCAGAAAAAATAGAAACAATGCAGGGAATAGGAGGGGAGGGAAACTATAATTAATATATTTGGTGAGATAAAAAGCTGAAGCATCTATGCACACACACACACATACACACACAGAAGATGCTATGAAATGGAATATTCAGAGAACATAAAGAACCTTTATGTATTTAAAATTTAATGGCAGACCCTTTGCCATGAGCCCAGAAAAACTGGATAGTGCCCAGACAGCACTAATGAACATTTTGATCAAAGACTGTACAGAAGAATCTTTGAAAGGGGGAAACTGTAGAACAAAATTTCAAATTCTCATGGAGCCCAGTCATTCTGGAGCCATAGAGGCCAGATGAACCCTTGAAACTATTGCCCTGAGACAATCTTTAAACCTTAAACCAAAAAATAACCTCTGAAGTTTTCTTAAAACCAAGCAGTAGTTGACTTAACAATTAAAGCATGTCTGCCTTGAGCAGCGTGCTCTTTCGAGATCTGTCTGTATGGGATCAAACTGACAACAGTTACTCAAAAGATTAGATAGGAAGTTAGAGTATGTGTTAATGGTGGAGGAACACCTTGGGAAATGTGGGTGAGAATGATTGTACAAGTAGAAGAATGTAATCAATATCACTCAATTGTACATGCAGAAATCATTGAATTGGTGTTTGTTTTGCTGGGCATTTTCTAAACAACAGCAATGAAAATAAATTATTTTAAAAAATTACCAGCCATGCAAAGAAGCAGGAAAATATGAACTATAATGAGAAAAATCAATCAATTAAAATAGATCCAGAACTGACACAGATGTTAGAATTAGAAGACAAGGAGAAAAACTTATCACTGCATTAAATATGTTCAGAATGTTAAGTAGAGGCATTGAGTCAATTCCAAGTCACAGCTACCCTATAGGACAGAGTAGAACTGGCATAGTGCCTAAGGCATTTGACTGCTAACCAGAAGGCTGACGGTTCAAACCCACCAGCCACTCCTTGGAAGGAAGATTGGGCAATCTACTTCCATAGTGATACCATCTCGGAAACTCAAGGAGGGATCGTTATGAGTCAGATCCGACTTGATAGCAGTGGGTTTTTTATAGGGTTTTCAGGGCTGTAAATCCTTACAGAAGCAGACTGCCCATCTTTCTACTGTGGAGTAGCTGGTGGCTTCAAATCACCACCATTTCTGTTAGCAGTCTAGAGCTGTAACCACTGTGCCACCAGGGATCTAAGGAATACATTAAAAGAAAATAAAAAAACCACCTCACTGCCATCAACTCAATTTCCACTCATAGTGACCTTATAGGGCAGAGCAGAACTGCCCCATAGGGTTTCTAAGTCTATAGATCTTTACAGAAGCAGACTGCCTCATCTTTCTCCTATGGAGCACTAGTGGGTTCAAACTGCTGACCTTTTGGTTAGTACTTGAATGCTTTAACCACTATACCACCAAGGTCCTAATGGAAAATATAGAGAAGATTAAATAGAACTTCTACAGATGAAAACTACAATATATGAGATGTTAGAATATACTGGATAATATTAATAGTAGATTAAACATTGCAGAAAAAAAATATAGTAAACTTGAAGATACCACAGTAGACACTAACCCATTGAAACAAACAAGGGGGAAAAAAGATTTTTTAAGAAATTAAAATAGCACTAGTGGTCTGAAGGACAATTTTTAGAAGCATAATGGAAGGGTAATTGGAGTCCTCAAAGATTAGAAATTGTTCAAATTTCAAATATTCCTTCTCTTGAATTGATAAAATTGTCTCTACTCCTTTCTGTTCTCTATTAATGGTTTGGAATATACAGATTGCTTTTCTATTATTTTTCGTGGTTAGCTTTAGCACAGATGGAGCTCTGATGGTGTAGTGCCTAAGGATTTGACTGCTAAGTAGAAGGTTGGCAGTTCAAACCCACCAGCCACTCCTTGGAAGGAAGGTTGGACAATCTACTTCCATAGTGATACCACCTTGGAAACTCAAGGAGGGGTTGCTATGAGTCAGATCCAATGTGATAGCAGTGAGGTATTATTTTATTATTTTTTTAAGCATAGATATTAAACAATATATTTTCTTTAAAAAAAAGAAAGACATGAAATTAATAGAAGAAATAGGAGATAAAACCAAACCAAACTCACTGCCATCAAGTTGATTCTGAGTTACAGCGACCCCTCCTTGGGTTTCCAAGGAAGTATCTCTACAGAAGTAGATTGCCCAATATTCCTTCTGAGAAGTGGGTGATGGGTTTGAACCACCAGCCTTCTGGTTAACAGTCAAAGCCTTAGGCACTATGCCATCAGAAAATCTCCCTGGAAACAAAATAAAAATATAAAGAGAAGGAAATAGGAGATTTAAGATAAGAAAATATATCCACTCTGGTAGCAGAGTGCCTAAGGCACTTGACTGCTAACCAGAAGGCTGGCGGTTCAAACCCACCAGCCACTCCTAGGAAGGAAGATGGGGCAATCTACTTCCGTAGTGATACTGTCTCGGAAACCCAAGGAGGGGTCACTATGAGTTGGGTCCGATTCGACGGCACATAACAACAACAACAACATGGTCAGATGAGTTTGGACAAAGGGCCAAAATCCATTAAATGGGGGAAGAGAGTCTCTTTAACAAATGGTGCTGGCAAAACTGGATATCCATTTGCAGAAAAATGTAATAAGACCCATACCTCACACCACACACAGAAACAAACCCAAAAATGGATCAAAGATTTAAATGTAAAACATAAAAGTATAAAGTTCATCAAAGAAAAAATAGGAACAAACTTAGGCACCCTAATATATAGACAACATTAATAGACTACCAAACATAAGTAAAAATGCACAAATAGCAGAAGATAAACTAGATGATTGGGATCTTCTAAAAATGAAATTCTTATGTGCAGCAAAAGACTCCAAAAGAGTAAAAAGAGAACCTACAGTTTGAGGAAAAAAAAATATTCAGCAACAACATGTCTGACAAGGGAATCATCTCTAAAATTCATAGAAAACTCCAACACCTCAACATCAAAAAAACAAATAATCCAATTAAAAAATGAGCAGAAGGCATGAACACACCCTTTATCAAAGAAGATATACAGGCAACCAACAAACACATGAAGAAATGTTCCCAATCATTAGCCATTAGAGAGATGCAAAGCAAAACAACCATGAGATACCATCTCACCCTAGCACTGACAGCAAAGTTAAACAAGACAGAAAATAACAAATGCTGGTGAAGACGTGGAGAGATTGGGACTCTCGTGCACTGCTGATGGGACTATAAAATGGTACAACCACTGTGGAAAACAGTATGGTGATTCCTTAAAAAGTTGGAATTAGAAACACCATTTGATCCAGCAATCTCATTGCTAGGTATATATCCTAAAGAAGTGAGAGCCAGGACAAGAACAGATATATGCACACCCATGTTCATCATAGCACTGTTCACAATAGCAAAGAGATGGAAAGAGGGCAGGAACACATAGGAAAGAAGGACACAGGAAAAAGGTAATCAGGGAGGAACTAGGAAGAGAGCTGTTATGTTATGAGGATGGTAATCAATGTCAAGAAACCAAATGTGTATGAACTGTTGAATGGAAAATGAATTTGCTCAGTAAACTTTCACCCAAATCACAATAAAAAAAAAAAAAAAAAAAGATAAGAAAATTTAGAGGAGCATGCCAGGAAGTCCAATACATTATTTGTCTTCTAGGAGTACCAGGAATAGATAACAGAGAAAACTTTGTTAAATTATTAAAGAGAAAATTATTCAAAAAGTAATAAATGAAAATACTGAAGAACCAGAAAGACAAGAGTCTCCAGATTAAGAGGGTTCACTGAGTCCGCAGAACAGTCAGCAAACAAATTTTTAAAAAGATCCTCACCAAAGCACATTATCATGAAATGTCAGAAAATGAAATAAAAAGAAAATCCTAAAAGTCTGGAAGAAATAAACAAGGTCACACACAAAGAACTGGAAATCATAATAGAATTGAATTTATCAACAGAAACACTCATGGTTAGAAGAAAATGGAAAATGTCTTCACAATTCTGATGGAAAGTGATTTCCAAATTAGAATTTTATCCCCAGTCAAACTATCAATCAAAAATGAAAGTAAAATATAGGCATTTAAAGAAATGCAAGGTCTATAAGTTGTTTACCTTTTATATGAGCTACTAGAGCAGTGCTTTTTAAATTTTAAGGTGCACATGGATCACCTGGGGAACTCTTTAAAATACAGGTTCTGATTCAATAGGTCTGAGCTGCAGCCTGAGGTTCAGCATTTCTGATAAGCTCTCAGGTGACGTCAATGCTGCTGGCTCATAAACCTGACTTTAAGGAATAAGGTAATAGAGCATGTGTCCCACCAAAATGAGAGAATAAACCAAGAAAGAGAAATGAACAGGATCTAGGAAAATGAGGATCCAACATAAAAGTAAGGCAAAGGGATTATCCAAGATAATGCTGAAGGGAAATACTAGGACATTATTACCTAAAGATCAACTCATACAAATTGGAACAAAAAGATACTATCAAAAGGGGAACAGAAGAAGGTTAAAGAGAAGAAAATAATGAAACTGATGGTTACCTGATGTATTGAGAGGAGATTTACATTCTGGTAGAGATTTGGGGGATAAACTAGTGACAGTTACATAGAAAACTAAGCAAATGAAAAAAAAAGGGGGGCAATCATTAATGCTAAAGAAAAAAGAGATTAAGAATAAAAGAAATGTAACCATACTACATAATCCTTGAGAATGGAATGTGTACATGTGACTGTAACTTTTAACTCAACCTGTGTTGTTGTTGTTGTTATGTGCCATGGAGTCGGACCCAACTCATAGCAACCCCTTGTTGGGTTTCTGAGGCAGTATCACTACGGAAATGGATTGCCCCATCTTCCTTCCGAGGAGTAGCTGGTGGGTTTGAACCGCCAGCCTTTTGGTTAGCAGTCAAATGCCTTAGGCACTATGCTACCAGAGCTCCTACAGATTGGATAAGTATGGTGAAAGGATATAACCCTGAAGCACACTTTTCCTGACATTAAGTCACACAATATTCCCTTGTTGGGTCAAACAACTGCCTTTTGGTCTATGTACAGGTTCCACATGAGCACAATTAAATGTTCTAGAATTCTTATTCTTCAGAATATTATTATAATTTGTTATGATCCACACAGTGGTGCCAACAATAAATACTGGCCAAAAATTTGTTCCACAATAATATTGGGGAGTTGAAAGAAGGTGGAGTAAAAGAACTAAGCTGTCATCTTGCATAGTAGAAAATCAATAAAAATCAAGAAATATGAGTATAAGCATGTTATTTAGAAATACTGAGTTAAATATGTAAAGAAACCAAAGAGTTCAAAGCAGTTGATATTGGGAAACTTAAAATCACCATGAATAGAAATGGGGCAGAGAGTTATTTTTTTCATTATATGCTTTGTAAAACCTTTGGTTTTTTAAAAATGCATGGACAATCTTGATTAAAATAAAAATTTAAAGAAAATTATTTGAAAACTTGGATGCTTTGTCATTAATAATAAGTTACTTGCAACATACATCCCAACTGTCAATCATATCTAAACATATTGTAGCACTACTGCAGAACACCAAAGATAAAGAAAAAATATATATTAAAGGCCCTCAGGAAGGAAAGATAAGTTGCCTACAAAGGAATGACAATTAGGTTGGAGCAGGATTCTCAACAGCAGCGATAGAAACCACAAGAAAATATAATAATATCTTCAAAATGCTGAGAGAAAAAAAAACTGCCAACTGAAAATTTTACACCTAGCCAAACTATTATTTAAGACTGAGTGTTAAATGAAGAGTTTAACAGAGCAACAACTGAAAGTTCGCCACCAACCATTCTCACCAAGCACTTCTAAATATCCACTCCAGGAAGAGTGGAAGAGAATTCATAAGGAAGGAAGAAATATAAGAATTATTTTTTTGGGAAAAAAGTTGATAAACATATGGCCAACCTAAATATTGACTATGTAAATAATAATCATAATGATGACTAATATGAGGGAAAATAAAAGAAGTAGAACACCAAACAACAAATCAAACAGGAGAAGCGTGACTGGAGCTAAAGCATTCTAAGGGCCTGGTATTGTTCTGCAGGAGGGTAAAAAAATGATTAACATTAAATTTAAGTAAACAGGTTAAATTTTAGGGATACTTATTAAAAGACTAGAAATTGGATATATAAATTCTAAAATAATAGGGAGAAAAAGAAAAATAATCCAGAAAGTCAAAGAAATACATTAGCAAGAGTAGGATGAATAGAAGACACAAAATAAGATGGCTGTAATTAATTTAAAATGGAAGAAAAGACTAGAATGGATGTCAGAAGAGATTCTGAAACTTGCTCTTAAACATAGAATAGCTAAAGTGAATGAAAGAAATGATGAAATAAAAGAGCTGAAGAAACGATTTCCAAGGGTGGATTGAGAAGACAAAGTAACAGGTTATAATGAAATGTGAAAATACCAGGAATTAGAAAACCAAAAGGAAAGAACACATTTGACATTTCTCAAGCTGAAAGAACTGAAGAAAAAATTCAAGACTTGAATTGTGATATTGTAGGATTGTATGGACAAAATATTGAACAATGCAAGAAGCATCAAAAGAAGATGAGAGCAATACAGAGTCACTGTACCAGAAAGAATTGGTTGACCAACCTTTTCAGGAGGTAGCATATGATCAAGAACCACTGATATTGAAGGAAGAAATGCAAGCTCCACTGAAGGAACTGGTGAAAAACAAAGCTCCAGGAATTGACAGAATACCCATTGAGATGTTTCAACAAATGGAAGCAGCACTGAAAGTGCCTACATGTTTATGCCAAGAAATTTGGAAGATAGCTACCTGGACAACTGACTGGAAGAGATCCATATTTGTGCCCATTCCAAAGAAAAGTGATCCCACAGAGTGTGAAAAGTATTGAACAATATCATTAATATCACACACAAGTAAAATTTTGCTGAAGATAATTCAAAAACGGTTGCAGCAGTATATTAACAGAGAATTTCCAGAAATTCAAGTTGGATTCAGAAGAGGACATGGAATGAGTGATATCACTGTTGATGTCAGATGGATCTTGGCTAAAAGCAAAGAATGCCAGAAAGATGCTTACTTGTGTTTTATTGACTATGAAAAGACATTTGACTGTGTGGATCATAACAAGTTATAGATAACATTGAGGAGGATGGGAACCCAGAACACTTAATTCTGCTCATGAGGAACCCATACATAGACCAAGAGGTAGTCATTCAAACAGAAGAAGGGTATACTGCATGGTTTAAAATCAGAAAATGTATGCATCAGGGGTGTATCCTTTCACCATACTTATTCAATCTGTATACTGAGCAAATAATCTGAAAAACTGGACTGTATGAAGATGAAATGGCATCATGATTAGAGGAAGACTCGTTAACAACCTGTGATATGCAGATGATACAACCTTGCTTGCTAAAAGTAAAGAGAACTTGAAGCACTTACTGGTGAAGATCAAAGACTACAGTCTTCAGTATGGATTACACCTCAACATAAATTAAACAAAAATCCTCACAACTGGACCAATAAACAGCATCACAATAAATGGAGAAAAGACTGAAGTTGTCAAAGATTTCATTTACTTAGATCCACAATCAACATCCATGGAAGCAGCAGCCAAGAAATCAGACCTTATATTGCTTTGGGCAAATCTGCTGCAAAAGACCTCTTTTAAAGTATTAAAGAGCAAAGATATCACTTTGAAGACAAAGGTGCGCCTAACCCAAACCATGGTATTTTTAATCGCCTTACTTGCATATGAAAGCTAGACAATTAATAAGAAAGACCAAAGAAGAATTGATGACTTTGAAGTGTGGCGCTGGCAAAGAACACTAAAAATACCACTGACTACCAGAAGAATGAACAAAGTTGTCCTGGAAAAAGTGCAGCCAGAATGCCCCTTAGAAGTGAGAATGGCCAGACTTTGTCTCACTTACTTTGGTCATGTTGTCAGAAAGGACCAGTCCCTGGAGAAGTATAACATACTTGGCAAAGTAGAGGGTCAGCAAGAAAGGGAAGACCTTCAACGAGATAGACTGACAGAGTGGCTGCAACAATGGGCTCAAGCATAGCTATTGTGAGGATGGCAGAGGACTGGGCAATGTTTTGTTCTGTTGTACATGGGGTCAATGGCACCTGACAACAACAGCAGTGAATCCGAAATATATCAATAATCACAATAATTACTGAGGAACTAAACTCATCAATTAAAAAAATACATGTTTACTTTCTTAAATGTTTGAAATTTTTCATAATGAAAGATTTAAAAAGGGAGATCAGTTTACAGTTTTAAAAATCCACCTATAGCTATCTGCAAAAGTAAGCTGAAAACATAAGGGCACAAAAAAGCTGAAAATAAGAGAGTAGAAAAAATATAGTAGGCAAACACTAATCATAAAAAAACAGATTTACATAGTAGACAAAAGAATAATCATCAAGAAGATATAATAGTTTGAAACTTGCATGTATCTAAATAACATAATCTAACATGTTCTAAGCAAAACTTGACAGAATTACAACGAGAAACTGACAAATCCACAGTCCCATTTTCCTCACTGATAAATAAATAATATAAAATATAATTAAAAATATGGAAGATATAGTTAACACAGTTAACAATCTGTATCTACTGGACATATACAGACTCCTGAAACCACAACATTTAGAGAATCCACCTTCTTCTCAAGCACAATGGAATATTTATAAACACTGATCATGAATAAGGCTTTAAGGAAAGTCTCAGAAATTTCAAAGAAGTGATATCCTACAAATACTATTCTTTGACTAAATTGCAAATAGGAGCTCTGGTAGCAGAGTGCCTAAGGCACTTGACTGCTAACCAGAAGGCTGATGGTTCAGACCCACCAGCCATTCCTTGGAAGGAAGATGGGGCAATCTACTTCCGTAATGATACTTCCTCGGGAACCCAAGGAGGGGTCGCTATGAATTGGGTCTGACTCAATGGCAAATAACAACAACAACAACAAAGTTGCAAATAAGTTAGAAGTCAACAGCAAAAGCATTTCTTTAAAAATCTATGATACAAAAATTATAAAACATATTTCCAAATGGAAATATAAAATAAACTTATTTTTTGAAAAAATAAAATTTATTTTTTAGGACCGTTTTAGAGTTACAGAAAAACTGTGAAGCTAGTACTAACAGTTCCCATACATTCCACATCCAAACCAAAAAACCAAACCCATTGCTATCAAGTCAATTTCGACTCATAGTGACCTCCTGTTACAGAGTGGAACTGCTTCATAGGCTTTTCTCGGCTGCAATCTTTATGGAAGCAAATGACCAGGGCCTTCTTCCACAAGGCTGCTGGGTGGGTTAGAACTGCTAACACATCTTACATTAATACAGTACATTTTTTACAACTAATTAATTAATATTGATATGTCATTATTGACTAGAGTCCACACTTTATTCAGATTTCCTTAGTTTTCCTCTAATTTCCTTTTTCTGTTCCAAGATTCCTTCCAGGTACGTTGTTGTTGTTGTTATGTGCCATCACATCATCTCCAACTGATAGTGACCTTACGTACAACAAAACGAAACACTGCCTGATCCCGTGCCAGCCTCACAATCCCTACCATACCTGAGCCCATCACTGCAGCCACTGTGTCAATCCATCTCATTAAGGGCCTTCCCCTCTTTCGTTGACCCTCCACTTCACCAAACATGGTATCCTTCTCCAGAGAATGGTCCCTTCTGACAACATGACCAAAGCAGGTGAGACAAAGTCTGGCCATTCCTACTTCCAAGGAGTACTTAGCAGTCCAGGGTACTTTCAGCATTCTTCACCACCACCACAACTCCAAAGCATCAACTCTTCTTCGGTCTTCTTTATTCATTGTCCAGCTCTCACATGCATATAAGGCAATTGAAAATACCATGGCTTGGGTCGAGCACATCTTAGTCTTCAAGGAGATACCTTTGCTCTTCAGCATTTGAAAGAAGTCTTTTGCAACAGATTTGCCCAATGCGATACGTCTTTTGATGTCTTGACTGCTGCTTCCATTGGTGTTGATCGTACAATCAAGTAATATGAAGTTTTTGACAACTTCAATCTTTTCTTCATTCATTGTGATGCTGCTTATTGGTCCAGTTGTGAGGATTTTTGTTTTCTTTATATTGAGGTGTAATCCACACTACTGACTGTAGTCTTTAATCTTCATCAGTAAGTGCTTCAAGCCATCCTCACTTTCAGCAAGCAAAGTTGTATCAGCTGCATATCACAGGTTGTTAATGAGTCTTCCTCCAATCCTGATGCCATGTTCTTCTTCATGTAGGCCAACTTCTCAGATTATTTGCTCAGCATAAAGATTGAATAAGTATGGTGAAAGTATACAACCCTGACACACTCCCTTCCAGATTTTAAACCATGCAGTATCCCCTTGTTCTTTTCAAACAACAGCCTCCTGGTCTATGTACAGGTTCCTCATGAGTACAATTAAGTGTTCTGGAATTCCCATTCTGCTCAATGTTATCCACAATTGGTTACAATCCAGAGTATAGCATTACATTTAATAGTCATATCACCTTAGATTCCTCTTGGCTGTGACAAGAGCTGTTTTTTGAGACCTCCACAGTGAGACACTCTTTCATATAGACCAGTTTTGCAAAAATTCAAAAGTCTTACAAATTTTCCGATTTTAAAATGGTGGCACAAATTTAGCATTTTCCTTTATCTTCTTGAAAGTTAACCAAAAGCGATAAGGCAAAAGAAACAGAAACTCCACCTTTGATTAAACTAAAAGAAATTTGAATCCCAACCTACAAAATATTCAGAAGGACTGACAAAAAAAAAAAAAAAATGCAGATCGAACAGAGGTGTAGAAGGTAGAGGAGCAAAGATGCTAGCAACTGCTGAGCTCAGGAAGGTAACAGGTTATACATACCAAGGGGAGGAACACACCCTGAGTTACAAAGTCAAAACCTGAATGAGGAGCATGGGCCTGTGCAGGAGCTGCCTGGGAATCGGTTTAGTTCTGAGAAACACAGGAGGTGGAGCTGGCTGACAAATCCGAGCAAGTCCCTTTGAACAAGAAACAGACCACGCTGAGCAGACCAGCAGCTGCCTATCTCCTTTGGCTGACTGTGGTAAAGGCTAGAAGAACCCATGCACACTACTCTAAAACATAAAGATAGTTCCTGTTGGAGAGTGCTGGCTCGGACCACTCCCTGAGATCAATCTTCTCTAACTAGTTGCTGTCTTAAATTTGGTTCCTTAGAAGCAGAGCCTGAGGCAGGAATGGGATTCACTTGTTTTGTAGAGGGTATGCTCTCAGGAGACAGAGAGTGAGGGGAAGCAGGGCAGAGAAGTATCTGAACAGACAAATACAATTGTTGTGCCCAGGTTATGAAGGAGTTGTTCGGCGCGAGGAATTTGCCAACACACGACAATGCAAAAGCAATAGGAAAGTTTATTTGCTAACTTAAGTTAGGGTCCTTGCTTTCACCAAATCAGTGGCTTGAGCAAAAGACCCTGTGCTCTTACATTAAAACAAATTTATAGAAGAATATGGGGTGGAGTAGATAATTTGGTTTTTAGGACAGGGGTTTGGGAATTTGGGGGCGGGTTGGAATCTCCCGGTTTCAAAGGTGAGCGAGAGAT